>NW_022900947.1:45965621-45999167 GCF_012274545.1 Fukomys damarensis | reverse complement strand
ACAAAAAAAAAAAAAAAAAAAAAGTATTTGGATATTTAAAAAAAAAACAACCTATTACAGATCTGTCAGAGTATATTAATTTATAGTTACCATAAAGAACATTACCCTATTTTCAGTAAACTTATTTGTGTATTACTTTCTCACAAAATAAGGATAGGATCTAAAAATACCTTGAAAACTACCCAAGAAATTGGCACTTAATAAGAAGGAAATGAGTCATTACACCAAATGCTATGGTAGTCTAAAGACAAAAATATTTTTTTACAGCTTTCTGTGCTTTTCTGACTGAATTATGACATTTTAATGATGAAGTTCGTTAATGTACTTTTGTACATAGGACTCAACAATTCTTATTCATTCCGGTCATTCCTATTTTTTTGAATTCACAGAAGGCAGGGAACTATAAATCAGTAAGTTTCCAGGATATTTTATACTTTATTCTCTTTTCAATCATCTATATTTAAAAACATAATTGACATAATGAATGCTAAAATATTGAATGCTAAATAATGAATTCTAAAATTTCTCCTTGACATTTCAAACATGTTTTAGAATTTTATTAATACACTGTATATTGTAGTTCAATGAAACAACTGAGTGACTTAAGAAGAAAAATAAATTTTCCTGAATCTTCTACAACATTTTTCAATAAACAACACTAAAACAAGTACAACAGTTTAGAAATAAATTTTAGGTACACTCTTGCTTTGGCTTTCACTCAAAATTACTTTATTCTGATGTTGAATTAATCATTGTTTCGGTACATATATTAAGCCTTTAGCAAGGTTTAAATTCAGTGTGTTTACATCCTGGCTTCATTTTCTGACCAACATAATGCGGTTTCATGCTCAGAAATACACATCCATTTTTGTTGCTGTTTTCTATTCACCTTTCTTTCCTTTAAGAAAATAACCGTTGATTTCATAAGAAAAAATACTGAGCAAATTTTTTTTCTGTAGTTAACCTTTGAATATGATTTTCTCTTCTACTGTCAGTACTTCTCATTAATTACTGTTTGGAAAGGCATTCTCTCAGAAATAAGTCATTCTACTGGAGAGGAAAAGAAAAGAAAAGAAAGAAAAAGAGAAGAGGAGGGGAGGGGAGGGCAGGGGATGAGAGGAGAGAAAATTTCCAGCCAGATTATAGTGTTTCACTTGCTGAGGACTGTTCATTGTTAAGCTCATTATTGAACAACTGTTATTTTTAAAAACTAAAAACCACTGTGTTGAGTATGTAAAATTCTACCTATTTAAGAGTTGATTATTTCATCCTATTTACTTTGTTCCCTAAAGAAAGTAAAATTCTCCTTAGTTTTATATATTTTTTTCTTTTTATTGAGGTTATTGGTACAATCTAGGTATACAATACAATTACATTCGTCATAGGGATTCTGTATCTTTACATAATAGTTCTTGATTCTCATTTCTCCCCTTGTCCCTGCCCTCCCTTCACCCCCCCTCCCCTCCCCATTTACAAACACTTTATTTCCATTTTTTCGGTTTCTCATATTTTTTTCCTCTCCCTTATTACCTTTCCCCCACCCTTCCCACTTTCCTTATACCTTTAGCCCTTTACTTCCTATTCCACATTATTAATTATCTCATTAGGATCCTGTGTACTATTGTAGTTTTTCACACCAAAGAAACTATTTGGTATTTCAAAGTAAATTTCAAACCAAAACTTAATCTAGTACTATTGATGTAGGACAGTACTGTATCATACCTCAATGAATGTAAAATATCTAGTACCTGCTTTATGATACATAGTAGGAACCATGCTTTATCAGAGCTACATTTAATGATATTACTCTAGAATGTTCTCTTTCCAGATGACGATTACAAGGCTAATAGAAAAAATGGTGCCAGGTACCACAACAGCAACAGAACTTTGCTGTTGTCTGGATATTATTTTCTTTTTTTTTTTTAATGCAATTTGCTGAACGTCTATAATTTTGTTCAGATGACTACAGAACCTGGAAAAGCGGTTGCTGCTATCGAAGCATAACATACTATTATTAGTCTATCTATCTATCTATCTATCTATCTATCTATATGTGCATACACACACACACACACACATATATAAATTGAATTTTGGGAAACTTTAACGGTGCTGTCAACTTTGGAAAAAGTCATCCCAATTTACTGTGTTGACTTGACATTGTACAGAAATGGACAACCATATTGGTCTAGAAATGTTAATTTATTTTTATTTTTATTTTTATCTTTTTCCACGTGTACGGGGGTACGTATTAAATATGTAAGGTCATATCTACGTGGGTTTGATTACAGAAACTAATAAAGTATTCTCTAAATAATGAAAAAAGAATAAGATAAGACTATAAGAGCAAGAAGCAATTTAAATATGTTCAGGGACCATTTTCATCTCCAGAATTAAGGATTATTTTGATGTTACATCATTGCCTTTTCTCTTTTACTTTCCTTTTTAGTTTTATTTTAGGATTCCCTATTTTTAATGTTCACACAGAGATTTCTTTAACTGAAATACTGAATAGTTTTATATTTTAAAGATAACTTTTATTTTTCTATTTTCCTTAGGTTAATATCATTTACAATACAAAATATCCCAGGAATTTCTCTTTCACTGAATTAATTAATTCACAATAAAAATAAATGTCATTCACTATTACCAGTTAATTCTTCTCTTGATTCTCTGATATACTTAGGTGGTTGCTAGCTTTCTGTTTATACTACTTTACTAAAAATTTTAATTGGGCTTCTAGCATTTGTGACTTCTTTCTTTTAATCTGCTGTGTTTACTTTTGGGCCACACAAAGTTTTGTTAGACACCAAAGTATATTGACAATGATGTTTGTCATCAGAAGGAATTAAAAATACAAGTATTTGAAAAGAGGAAGAAGATATACCTGTAAGAGTCTTGTAACTGTTTTGTCCAGAAAAGAATAATAGCAAAACATCATGATAAATTCAACTGTGAGTTATTTTTTTCCTTGAATATATTTCTGAGTTCAAAATAAACTACTTACAGATGACAAGATATATGTGAGGTACAAGGAGACATTTCTACCCTCGAATCTAAGTGTTTCCATTTACAACACCTGGCTGCAGCTACTCCTCTTCCCAGTTTTCATTTCCATATTGGTGACTGTTATACAGGAGAGAGAACTGCTTTATTTATGCCTTCTATTATATTTTTATGCATTTATTGTGGTCCTTGCTGGCTTACTTTTCCTTCTTGTTCCTAGTCTCCATTACCAGTGATGATGATGAAAATATTTGAATGAGTAAATTCTGTGACGTTTCTTATTCCAAAATTCTTGCAGGAAATGTAAAAATTTTTTTCACTAGGCCTCTTTCATTAAGAACTAGCCTTTTAGGGTGGAGTCTTTTGCCCAAAAGTATGTAGGGACTGGCAGTGAAGGCAGACCCAGAATATAAGGCTCCCTCCTCTGTTACCACAAGCGACTTCATTTCCCATAATTATGACAAAACACACCTCCTTCTCCCGGGCTTGTTGTCAGCTTGGGCAGAGGTACTTTGTCTGATTAGTTTCCAGTCAGCTGTCAGGGTTCAGCAGTCATCTCAAAGCGTATCTGTCTCATCAGTTTTGTGCTTGTCAGCAGCTACCTTTTCTATTTCATGGTCATAATTTTTTGGACCCTTAAATACAACTGTGAAGATTGACACCAAGAGATAGTTTCACAATATGGAAGAAACCCCTAGAGAAAAAGTTCATAGTTCATTGTGTGACCCAAAGAAAGATCTGTTCCACATTATCAAACAGGCAAGCTTACTTGGACCCACGGTACAGGAACTGAAATGATTAAGAGGTAAGTAACTTGGGTTATTAAAATATGAATCATTATGCTCCAAGCTAAAGAGACTTGTGGAGAAGTACGATGTCTTTGTACTTAGGAAACTATTCTTATTTGCTCTGAGCCCTATGAATCATAGCTGGTGCAGACGTCCCATTGACTTCAAGGGATCTTTAGCCTAGCTAGGGTTCTGAGAAAAGAGGAAAAAGGAGCCCAAGATCACTGAAAATTACTGTAGTCCTCCCTGATAATTCACTGATGTGAGTAAAAGGAACAAAAACAAAAGAAAAGGAGAGATACTTTAAATAAGTGAAAATAAGTGTGAGAATAAAAGAGGGTTACTAAATGAAAAAGTATTTCTTTGGTCAGTGGTTTCTACTTTGTGCATTTTGTTCTACTTTCAAGAGCCACATTTCTAAGGCTTGGTAAATTTCTTCTGTGGGCTTCTGTAACACAGAAAGAGAAGGGAAAGGAGAGAATTGCCCCATAAAATATCCATGCATCTCACCTAGGCTGATTAGCTTTAGTTGCAAAATTACTTATTTATTCTTTATGATTGGATTAAATAGTATTGCACTGCACATTTAATTTTTAGATCACTTTATTCCTTTATGAATACACTTAATAAATACATTAATAGATACAAATTTCATATAGTTACTGGCTGTGTAAATCACTCTACACACTGTGTTTACAAATATCTATATGTATGCACACATATATAGAGTATGTGACATCCATGAATATGCATATTTACACACAGAGTATATGCATACACACTGTATATGTATGACAAGTAGATATATATTATTTAAACTAAAATAAATTTCCTTAAATATAAAGAAATATAATTGGTACAGGAATAATATATTTACATATTATTTACATCTTATTACAAATAATTCTAGTGTAGTCCAAAAATATACATTGAATCTTTATAATTAATATACACTTATTCTTTAGAATTTTGTTATATATATATATATATATATATAACATATATATATATATATATATATATGTCAATTCTAGCTTATAATGAAGTGAAATCCTGTAATGTAATGTACTTAAAGTCATTATTTCCTGGAGCAAAAATTTCTATTATCTGCCCATATATCTCCCATATGAATTGCTTATTTCAGTCAAGTCCCATTAAGAAAAAAAAGTTCAGTGTTAACCAAAATTTTCTCTTGATTTTAATTATCATACAGTCACAATTTATGAAAATATAATAAAATTTAAAAATATTGATTAGTTCATACTAAAATATGCATCCTTCAAATGCATGTTATCTTGCAAAAACATCATTATTTGATTGCAATCTTCATGTAATGTTGCTACATTCTATACTTTTATTAAAGTTATTTTATAGATTTAGTATGCTATTGGACAGTAGGGTTACTATAAGTAAAAATAATGTACTGTACATTTCAAAAAGCTAGAAGAAAGGATTTTGAAAATTTTTCCCACAAAGAATTGAACATGCTTTAGGAGATAATCATGTTAAATCTACTCAAAATTGTTCTATATACACTCACATCAAACATAAGACAGTACTAGTACTCCATTGATATGGTGATTTTATATTTTATGTATCAATTAATAAATATAAAAATTTAAAATCTATTCTGTGACAGGAAAATTCATAGTTGGGGTTAATAAAAAGATGATAAGATATACATCTTTTGGAAATGTAACTTCAAATAAAAGTGAGTGATAAGATATTAATATTAATCACAGTATAGGTAAATGACTATCAGGATTTCTGAACCTGGCAAACCCTGGACTGAGGCTTGCTACCTTGTTCATGATCAGCTCAATGTCTTACATGCATACTAGATGTCCAAATAGTTGTGAAATCAAACAATTCTGATTATCTAACATTATTTAAATTTCTAAAAGTTATTTTCTATCAAGTGTACATAAAATATTATACTATACATATATAAAATTACAGCAGTTGACGTATATTTGATGCCAGGCAAAATATTTAACAGATTCTAGTTTAAACTGCTCAGAAATATATACTGTACTTAATGCTATCATTATTTTTATTGTAAAAGAAGAACAGAAGGTCCATTCTATTGCTTCCTTTAATTGAATAAACATGATCTGTACATAATATCAGATTTATTAATAGGTGGCAGGAATCCTAAGCTAATTAAGTAATTACTACCAAATCAAAATCTTATTATTTGATGGCACACCCAAAATTATTAAAATAACTATTTTTAAAGTGTTAAAGCGATAACACAATTCTATTCAAAGGAAAAATCTCTAATGATTCAATTCAAGGATCACACATATAAAAGAAGAATCCTGCAGTGATCTGCTTTCATTATGTGTTTTTGTTGCCATTATTAATGACCATATTGTCCACAGTGATACTCATGCTAGTATTTATATTTTCAATTAAATACAATTCAATTGTAAATGCTGCATATCTCTTAAGTATCTGTTCCATGATAACTTGTTTTTTCACTTTATAGCACTTATTAATGTGACTCAAAAGTTGATGTTGGAATCATGTATGGTGTTATTTCTTTTTCATTGTTTTTTTCTTTATTTTTAATATGTATTTTTTTTAAACTGCATGTTTTAATTACATGATTACATCCTTCTTTGGGAGTCAGTGAATGTAAAAAAAACATTTCAGTTCTCTTTTCTCTCCTCACTCCCTCCATCTCTTGGTCTACCTCTCATTTGCAAAATATCCATATCCATATTTCCTATTACCTACCTTTGGTTTTGCCCTTTATTTATATTTGGTCTCTCATATAAGAAAAACAAGAGGATAGTTTCACTTTTATGTCACGTTTATTTCACTTGCAATATTATCTAAATTTATGTCCATTTTCCTACAAATGACAAAAATGTATTCTTCTTTGTGGTGAACAGGACTCCATTGTATATAAATACCATCTTTTCTTTATCCATTCATCCTTTGATGGATACTCTCTTGCAAGATTTAGCTATTATGAATTCTGCTCCTATAAACATGAGTATGTATGTGTCATGTACTGATGATGTATTTCACTGCTTGAGGAAGTTAGCTAGAAAGAGGAATAGCTGTGTCAAATGGAATTGCTAATATTAATTTCTTGATGAATTCCCATACTGATTTTCCACAGTGGTTGTACTAGTTTATATTCCCTGTAACAATGCAGAAGGATTTCTTCTTCTCGTGCCACTTCACCAACATTTATTATCTGATTTCATGATGATGGTCTTTCTTTCTGGAATAAGATGGAATCTTTTTGCCTTTCTCTAATGTCCAGAGATGTGGAACGTTTTCTGCGCATTTATTGGCCAAGTTTACTTCTGAAAACTAGCTATTCATTTCAGTTATCCATATTTGGTGGGCCTAATTTACATGAGTTCTTTATATATTCTACATAAAAATATCTCTGGCTAAGGATCAGTTGGCAAATATATTTTCCCCCCATTTTACAGGTTGTCTCTTTACTCTTTTGGTTATTTCTGTTTCTGTGCACAAGCTTTTTAATGTGGTAAAATTCGATTTGTTGACTCTTGATATTATTTCTTGTGCAGTTGTGTACCTGTTCAGAAAGTCATTCCTTTGCCTATATATTTTTTCAATTTTATCTTCCAGCCAATTAAATATGTCTGCTTTAGCATTTAGATCTTCAACCTATTTTTATTTCAGTTTAGCTGAGGTATATGGCTCTTTATTCAATGTTCTGTATTTCTGTAGTCATTTTAGCACTGTCTATTAGAAATATCATCTTCCCTTAGTGTATGCTTTTTGATCCTTTGTCAAAGATCAGATAAGTGACTGTACCTGGAGACTTTTTTGCTTCCTCTATTCTGATCATTTTATCTACTTGTTACTTTTTGCGCCACTACAACTGTGTTTTTATTACTATAGCTCTGTAATACAATTTGATGTCCATGGTTGCGGTGTTTCCAGCTTTGCTCTTGTTGCTCTGGACTGATTTTGCTATTCTTGGTCTCCTCTTGTTCCATACGAATTCTAGTATAGTTTTCTTTAGTTCTATAAGATATACTGTTGATATTTTCAATGGGCTCATATTTAAATCTATGCAAACTTTAGTTTTTCTTTAAATCCCTGTTGCACGTAGTGCTTTGCATCACCATTCACATTGAGAGTTATCACTGAAAGTTATTTAATTAGTCTTATTATTGCATTTTTATCCTGTTGCTGATTAAGTTCTCCCTCCATTACGCAGCCAATCATCTCACTGGGTTTATTCATTATATTAGATCTTTTGGCAATGTTAACTTTATGGTCTCTAGGATATTTTTGGAGCATTTGTTTGGGGCCATAAGGTTTTTAGGTGCTTTGGTCATAAATGCTTTTTTTCCATTAAAGTAGAAAGGTAATTTTACAGGCCATATTAGTCTGGGTCGAAATTTGTTTTAGGGCTTGAAGCATTACACTATAACTTCTTCTGGCTTTTAATATTTTTGGTTGAAAATTCTTCAGTAATTGTAATGGTTCAATTTTACAAGTGATTCGTTGCTTTTCTCTAACAGCTTTTAAGATTGATTATTTGAAATTGAGTTCATTAGTATATTTTAGGTATACAGTACAGTTAAAGTCATTATTGGGATCTTGTACTTTTACATGACAGGTCTTGGTTCTCATTTTTGCCCTTGTCCCTGCCCTCCCTTCAACCCCCTGTTCCTCTCCCCATTTACAAACACTTTATTTCCATCTTTTCATTTTCTCACATTTTTTTTCTTTTCCCTTATTCCCTTTCCCCTACCCTTCCCACTTTCCCTACACCTTTAGCCCTTTTCTTCCCATTTCACAATGTCAGTTATCTCATTAGGATCTTATATACTATTACACTATTCACACCAGAGTAACTAATCGGTATTTACACATGTGATGTATTTATTTCACTTAGTAGTATATCCTCAATATGTATCCATTTTCCTACGAATGATTCTAATTTCTCATTCTTTATGGCTGAGTAACATTCCATTTTATAGAAATACCACATCTTCTTTATCCAGTCTCCAACTGATGGGCAAATGGGCTTTTTCCAAGTTTTAGCTATTATAAACTACGTCGCTATAAACATAGGTGCACATATATCACTGTGATATGATTCTTTTAATTCTTTTGGAAACATACCTGGAAGAGGGATGGCTAGGTCAAATGGAACCTCTAGTCCCAGCTCTTTGAGGTATCTCCATATTGATTTCCATACTGGTTGTACCAGTCGGCACTCCCACCAACAATGGAGAAATGTTCCTTTCTCCCCACAACTCTGCCAACATCTGTTAGTGATTGATTTCTTGATAGCAGCCATTCTTTGTGGGGTGAGGTGGAATCTCAGAATTGTTTTCATCTGCATCTCTTGAATGATCAGTGATATGGAACATTTTTTCATATATTTACTTGCTGCTTTTACTTCTTTGAGAAATGTCTGTTCATTTCAGATGCCCATTTTTGAATTGGATCTTTATGTTTGGGGGGTGTGATTATTTTGAGTGCTTTATATATTCTAGATAATATTCCCTTGTTTGAGGAGCAGCTGGTAAAAAATTTTTCCCACATTGTAGGTTGTCTCTTATTTCTGTTGATGGTTACTTTTGCAGTGCAGAAGCCTTTTAATAAGAAGAGATCCCAGTTATTGATTTTTTCTGCTAGTTCCCATGCTAATGAGGATTTGTTCATAAAATCTTTTTCAATGCCAATGTCTTCAAGAATTCTGCCTAACTTATTTTCCAGCAAGTTTAGTGTTTCTGTTTTAATTTTAGATCCTTAATCTACTTGGATTTTAATTTAGTGCATGTTGAAAGATAAGGCTCCAGTTTTAATCTTTGATAGGTTGAAATCCAGTTTTTCCAACTCCATTTATTAAAGAGGCTATCTTTCCTCCACTGAGGATGGTCAGCTCCTTCATCAAAGATGATAGCTGAGTACATCTGGACTTGTTTTTGTGTCTTTCAATCTGTTCCACTGATCATCAGATCTGTTTCTTTGCCAGTACCATGCTATTTTTAATCACAGTGGCTTTGTAGTATAGTTTCAAATTGGGGATTGTTATACATGCTTTCATGTCTCTGTCGTGTAGGATGGCTTTTGCTATTCTAGGTCTCTTATGGATCCAAATGAATTTTTGGATTCTATTTTCTAGTTCTGTGAAAAATAGTGTTGGAATTTCAATTGGCATTGCATTGAATCTGTATAGCAGTTTTTGTAGCATGGCCATTTTCACCATGTTGTCTCTTCCTACCCAGGAGCAGGGGATATCTTTCCATTTTCTTATATCCCCTTTGATTTCATTTTTTAGAGTGCTATAATTTTCAGTGTAGAGGTATTTTGCTTCTTTTGTTAGATTGATTCCTAGATACTTCATTTTTTGGTGGGTGCTTGTGAAAGGAATTATTTCCCTAATTTCTCTCTCAGTGAGTCTCTTATTTGTGTACAAGAAAGCTATAGATTTTTGGGTGTTCACCCTTTATGCTCCAGCTACTCTACTGAATCTGTCAATTACATCTAGAAGTCTTCTGGTGCAGTTTTTTGGTTCTTCAATGTAGAGTATTGTATCATCAGCAAATAATGACAGTTTAACTTTTTCCTTTCCAACCTTTATTGCTTTAATTTCTTTCTCTTGTCTAATTGCTATAGCTAATGTTTCCAGAACTATGTCAAAGAGGAGAGGTGATAGTGTGCATCTTTGTCTTATTTCTGATTTTAACATGAAAGTTTTCAGTTTTTGGCAATTTAATATGATGTTGGCTATTGGTTTTTCATAGATAGCCTTTATTAAGTTGAGATATAGACCATCTAATCCAATTTTTTACAGGGTTTTTGTCATGAATGGGTGTTGAATTTTGTCAAATGCTTTTTATTCATCTATTGAGAGGATCATATGATTTTTGTCCTTGACTCTGTTAATATAGTGCATTACATTTATTGACTTGCATATGTTGAACCATCCTTGCATCCCTGGAATAAATCCGACTTGGTCAGGATGTATGATATTCTTGATGATCCTCTGTATTCTGTTTGCTAGTATCTTATTAAGGATTTTTACATCTGTATTCATTAAGAAGATTGGCCTGTAGTTCTCTTTTTAGTTGTGTCTTTCTCTGGTTTGGGAATCAAAGTGATACTTGCTTCCAGGAATAAATTTGAAAGTATAGCTTCCCTTTCAATTTCATCAAAAAGTTTGAAAAGTAAAGGCAGTAGTTCTTCTCTAAATATCTTGTAAAATTTAGTAGTGAATCCATCAGGTCCTGCGCTTTTCTTTGTTGGTAAGTTTTTAATTACATTTTCAATTTCACTGACTATAATTGGGGTGTTTAGAATGTTTTATCTTCTTTGTTCAACTTTAGTAATTCATAATATCTAAAATCTGTCAATTTCTTCTGTGTTTTCTATTTTATTAGAGTACAGGTTCTCAATGTAGGTATTAATGATCCTCTGGATATCTTTTGGATCTGTTATGACTTCATCTTTTTCATTCCCCATTGCATGGATCTGAGACTTTTTTTTATAAGATTAGCTAAGGGTTTTTTATTTTATTTATTTATTCTGTCAAAAAACCAACTCTATGACTATTTTTTGTATCATTTTCTTAATTTCCATTGCATTGATTTCAGCCCTAATTTTTATAATTTCCACTCTTGTTCGAGCTTTGGGTTTTTCTTGTTCTTGTTTTTCTAGGAGTCTAAGATTCATCATTAGGTTGTTTATCTGAGCTCGCTCTGTTTTCCTAGTGTGGGCATTCACTCCTGTGAATTTTCCACATAGAACTGCTTTCATTGTGTCCCATAGATTCCTGTATGTTGTATTGGCATTTTCATTTATTTGTAAAAACTGTCTGATTTCTTCTTTAATTTCTGCTGTGATCCACTGATTGTTCAGGAGAGTGTTGTTCAATTTCCATGTGTTTGTGAAGTTCCTACAGTTTAGTATGCTATTAATCTCCAGCTTGATTGCACTATGATCTGATAATATACAGGGGATAAATTTGATTCTTTTGCATTTTTTCAGACCTGTTCTGTGAGCTAGTATGTTGTCTATCTTGGAGAATCACCCATGTGCAGCCGAAAAGAATGTATATTCTGATTTTGTGGGGTGAAACATTCTATAGTCCATGAGTTCTAAAGCTTGGTTGAGTTCTAGTATTTCATTGTTGATTTTCTGCCTAGATGATCTGTCTATTTGTGGTAGTTGGGTATTTAGATCCCCCACTATAATTGCATTAGTGCTTACTTGTTTTTTTATGTTACTTAATATTTGTTTTATATAGTTGGGAGCATTAATATTTGGTGGATATATATTTATGATTGTCATCTCTTGCTCTTGAATTGTTCCCTTTACAAGGATGCAGTGGCCTTCTTTGTCTCTCTTAATCAATTTTGGTTTGAAATTTACTTTGTCTGTGAATAAGATTGCTACCACTGCTTTTTTCTGGGCTCCTGTCACATGGAGAATTGTTTTCCATCCTTTCACTTTCAGTCTATGGACTTCTTTTTGCACTAGCTATGTTTCTTGTGTATAACATATGGTTGGATTTTGCTTCTTAATCCATTCTGCCAGTCTATTCCTCTTGATTGGTGAATTGAGGCCATTATCATTGATGGTTACAACTGATATGTACTGACTTATTATTGTCATATTATTGTCCTTTTGTCAACTCTTTTTACTCCCCCCCCTCCTTTTAGTTTTTTGCCTTGCCTATTTGATTTGGTCTGTTGAGCCTTATGGTACTGTGACCTTCATTGTCTTTTTCTAGGATATGGTTTAGAATTCCTTATAGTGCTGGGTTGTTTTCCATGAAGTTTCTCAGGTGTTCTTTGTCATGGAAGTATCTTATTTCCCCATCCATTTTGAAAGAGAGTTTTGCAGGAATCATCAGTCTAGGTTGGCGGTTGTTTTCTTTTAGGACTTGAAATATCTCACTCCAGGCTCTCCTTGACCTGAGGGTTTGTGTTGAAAAGTCTGCTGTGATTCTGATGGGCTTTCCTTTGCATGTGATTTGTTTCTTTTCTATTACTGCTTGTAATATTTTATTCTGTTGGGTTTCTGAGATCTTGATTATTATAAGTCTAGGTGTAGATAATTTTTGATCATGGCTAGTTGGAGTCCTATATGCCTCACTTATCTGTATGTCTAATCCTTCCCTTCTGTTTGGGAAGTTTTCTGTCATTAATTCTGTGAACAGCTTTTTAAAGCTGTATTTGTATTTTCTTGTGCTACTTCATGGATTCCTATCAGTCTTATGTTATTTTTCTTTGCATCATCTAGGAGTTGTTGGATCGATTTTTCATGATCCCTTACTGTTTTTCAGAGACCTCCCTTTTCACGATCACTAACTGCAATCCTATCTTCTATATCTGAAATTCTGTCTTTGCAATCTTTTATTCTGTTGTTTACACTTTCAATAGAGTTTTTAATCTCCTGGATATCTGTTTGAATCTGTTTTGTGGATTCCATTTCTTTCCTCCTTTGGGCATTCATTGTTTCCATTTCTTTCTTATGATGGGCCTTCATGGCTTCTATCATGGTCCTGAGCTCATCTATTTTTTTCTCAGTTTCTGTTCTAGAGTCTCAAATCATGGCTTGCATTTTGCTCACCATCTCTATGGTTATCTAGGAAATTATTTCTGTTTTGAATTTTTCTAGAGCCTGATTGATCTGTTTTGTTACTTCCTGTGCTATGGGTTCAGGGTTTCCTGCTGGTTCACTTTCTGACTTTTCATCCACATTCACCCTAGTCTTTGCCATTGGTAAACTGGACTTCTGTCTTTGTCTTGCTTAAGTGTTTTCTCATTTTTATTTTTGTTGTTGGGATGTCCTTGGTTTAATTTCTGGGTTATTACTTAAATCTTCCTGATATAGTTGCATTTTAGCTTTTGAATCTCTAATGACTCATAGACATTCTCATTTTCATAATGTCGGAGAAAACAACTTATTAAATCAATCACAATCCTTTATCCCAATTGATACAATCAGCAGCCCAATAGGATCAAGCACAGCTTGCAAATTGAGCACTTACGGTAGTCATTAAGCAATCACCTTTAAACCATGTGAATTAAATTAAAATGAAGAAGCAGCCCAAAATATGTTTGCAGAGAGTATTCGGTTTTCAATATAGCATCCTTACCATTTAGGATGGGGGCTTAGACAGAGTTAGAATGAGAGGAGTGGATAAGTGAAAGAATTGGAGAAGGTTTCAAGTGAAGCCAGAGGATGTAGAATGACCATAAAATCTTTATAAAGCTATTAAATTAAAAAGGGATAGACAGAGTGCAATAATAAGGACGAGAATATATCCCCTTAACAGTAATAGGGGCTCAGTTTCCCTTGAAACTAATGTCCCATGAGTGAGGTAAAATTACAGAAGAAAAAAACATAAAGAAAAAAGAAAAAAATGATAAAAGAAGAAGTTTGAGTTAGGCATTATCGGGAACAGAAAGGAACATGAGGGATAATATGATGGAGCAAGAGACTGAGTTGGAGAAAGATGAGGGAAAAGAGGAGAAAGAATTTGCAGAATGGAATGAGGAAAAGAAAGAAAAAAATGAATTTGAAGGGCCTCTTTCAGACTATATCTCTGCTGTCATAATATATCACGTGAACAGCCATGTGCAGAACCAAGTCCCCTGATCTCAGCTATCCAATGGCAGATCCACTCGACTCAGACTAACCTCAGGCCACAAGGCCCAGATTGAGTTTCCCGACCTCCTGCAGTGTTGAACTCCACACAGTTCTACTACAGATTTCCCCTGCCATTTCTTTAAAGATGTTCAAAATTGGGAGCTCAGAAATATACCCTTTACGGCCACCTATGCCTCTGCAGAGAGGGTCCAAAGACTGGCCCAATCAGTAGGTCTGAGAGTGGGGTGTATGTGAGGAGGTAGTTTCAGAGTCTTGGCTACCTTCCTTGCTGGAGCTGGTAGTGGAGCAGGCAGGGGAGGGCGTGGCTACCTGGTTCTGCTGAATGGGCCCAAGCAGGCTGGCAGGAGAGCAGATCTCAGAGCTGCCTTCCAAATCTCGCTTTCCTCACTCAAAATTCATTTTTTTTGTGTGTTGGGCTTTTGGGATCTGGGTATGATGTATCTTGCAGAAGCTCTTTTCTGATTATGATTATTTGAGGTTATGTATGCCTCACTTCTTGATATGTTAAATCTTTCTTCATATTTGGAAAATTCTCTATTATTTGTGAAAATAGATTTTTATGCCATTTGTGCTGTCTTCTGGTTTTTCATTAATTGCGGTTATTCTTAGATTGCTCTTTGCATCATTGAGTAGCTATTGGATCTGTTTTTCATGTTCACTTTCTGTCTATAAGGTTTCATTGAATAATTGGTCATTGACTTTAGCCACATCTTCTAGTTCATAGCAGTCTGGTCTTATACCAGTCACTTAATCCGCACTTTCATTTGATAGAATCTTTGGTCTCTTGAATTTCTGTTTGGTATTTTTTTTATGGACTTAAATTATTTTCTGTGCTGGTAACTCATGTTTTGTATTGCTTTGTTAAGCTCAACTAGCTTTTTTATTAGAGTCATCTATAAGCTTGCTCATTGTTTTGCTCAGTATTTCCAATATTTGGTTAGTTGTATCTTCTTTGAGACCAAGAAGCATCTTATTAATCTATTTTTTTTATCTCCTTTGTTATCATTTGGAACCATTCAGCTGTGTCATTTTTTAAATTTTCCCACCCTGAATTTCCCATGCATCATCTTTGGGGGATGTGGGAGTTTTTAGAGGCACTTTCTTTCCTTGTCCTGTCATATTTCTATTGCTCTGTTTTGTTCTTTTGTGCTAAGGTTTATAGGTTTATTATAATGGAAGACTTTTTGCTAGTTTAGAGAACTCTTTAGCTAATGTCTGTTTTTCAGTGATGCACACTGGATATGGCTAACTATAGGCTTTTGCCTCTGTCCCAAGTTTCAGTCACCTCCACTTATTTGACTGAGAAAGCTGTAGTGCATGTAAATGCAGTGTTCTTATTGACAGAAGGCAATCCATACAGAGAAAGACAATGAATACAAAAAAATTATGCTAGCTAGGCAATGGCAATAATATCAGCAAAAATAATAGAATTAAAGACAAACTGTTATTAACACACACTGAGAACTATAAATGTACTAATGCCAACATAGACAAACATCTATAATTGTAATGTGCATCACAGAGAGAAAACAAATGTTGACACACAGTCAATATCTATTAAATGCAACCACTATGGCTCTACTAATGTCAGAATAGTATTCAACAGTAACAGCATATGGTTATCTTACTATCTAAAGATTCATAAAACTTATTGGCAATACTAGTAAATATCAAATGATTGAGGAACCAGAAGATGGAAAAGTAAAAATAAATGATTTTCTGAAAGAGCATACAATTAGTGAAAATATCAAATAAAATTGTAAGATAGAAGTCCAAACCTTAAAACTTTGATTTACTAATACACAATTTAAATATCCCAAATTCAACCTTCAAAATACTCTGAAATCTGAAAATTTAAAACTTAAAACTTACTAATACACAATTTAAATATCCCAAATTCAACCTTCAAAATACTCTGAAATCTGAAAATTTGGATATATAGCACTCAAAATATTTCAAAGTTTAGTGTACTTCAGATTTCAGATTTTTGAATTAAAGATATTCAGCTGACAAAAATTTCTGCAAATATTCAAAAATCTGAAATACTTTAGTTGCCAGCATCCCAGTAAAGGATACTCAATTTGTATTACTTTGAGTAATATGTGCATAGATTTCATTTAGAATCAAATAATTTATTTGATAAAGTTGCAGGTTCACATTCAGCTGTAAGCAATAATGCAAACAGATATTAGATACATTTTATTCGTTAGTATCTTGCTAAGCAGTAATACAATATTATAGTCAGGACACCGACATTGATCTAGTCATGATATTATAACGAAAAAGATTGCATATCCTGCCGATTCGCTGCACCCACTCCCACCATCCTCGGCCCTTAAAACTTGAAGCTCTTCCCCACTGCTACTACAATTTTGACATTTCCAACATATTACCTAGTGTACTATGAATTTTGTGAAATGAGCTTTTTCTACTGAGGATAATTTCTAGAGAAATATTCTTTTGTCTTTGTTATTGTTGTGTTATGGTTATGTTATTGCTTGTTTAGCACAGGATCTCTTTTATGTGACCTCCTAAAATTTATATCGTGAAATTCACACTCCTAATGTGATGTGATTAAGTGGTATAATTTCTCTGAGATAAACACAATCGAAAGGTGAGTGTTTCTTGTTTTGTGTTGCTTCTGTATGTTGACACTGCTTCAATAGTAACAGAATCATTTTACATTAGCAGACTTATATTAGCAAATTAGTCTCTGTGTATCCTCATTTATATTATTTTAGTCATTCTGGTAGACATCACATTGTGATATTAATTTTTATTACTCTAAAAGCTAATGGTGTTGCATATGTTACATATGCTTATTTTGCATGAATATATTCTCTTTGGTGAAACATGTGTAGTTTTAATTTGCCCATTTCTAAATTGTATGTTTAAAATACTTTTATTACTGTTAAGTTATGAAACTTTTTTATAGTAAAGATACTAGTAAGAATGAATGGATGTTTTGTGTTTGACTGAAGCTTATCTTTTTATCTTTTTATCAAGATCTTTCAAAGGTTTGTTAAAATCTACTTTAAGAATTGTTTTCTATCATGGATTTTGTTTTAAACCCCAAATATAAGAAATTTGTGCCTGTCTAGTTCCCTAAGGACTTACTTTTACTTTTTGGAAGGTTTTTATCTTACAGTTGCATTTAGGCCCGAGATCTACTTTGAGTAATTTTTTTTTGAGGTGTGAGACTTAGTTTATTGCTCACATTTTGCTTATGGGTATTCAATTGCTCCAGTGCCAGTTGCTGAGAAGGTTATCTTTTCTCATTGAATTACATGTTTGGCAAAAATTAGTTGAGCATGTTAGTAGGAACCTATTTTGGGGCTGCATCTTGTATTAATTTGCACACATTTTTCTAATACAATATAGCCTTTAGTACTGAGCCTATATAATCAAAATTACATTCTAATTCTTTCATGTTACAATTTTTTAAAAATTGTTTTAGCAATGATAATCCTTTTGCCTTTTCTAACAAATGCAAAAATAATCTTATCTACATTTACAAAATCCTGCTAGGATTTTGATATGAAATGTAACATTAGTTTGGACAAAACTGATATCTTTGCTATGATGAGGTATCCAGTTTATGAACTCATTCTGTTTTTTATTTATTTATGTTTTAAATTTCTTTTCTGAACACTTTATAGTTCTAAGTTTGAATGTATTGGTATACCTATATTACAGTATATCTTTCTTTGACAATGCAAATGACATTATATTTTAATTTCAGTAATTATATTTCCATTGTTAACATATAAATATAAGAGATTTATATGTACATATAGCTTGCATATTGTGATCCTGTTACTCTCTGTACTGAGAATGTTTTGTAGGTTCCCTGGAATATTTTATGTAGTGACTTCGCTTTGTGAAAATATAGACATTACAAATCTTCCTTTTCTAATTTTTATGCCTCTATTAACATCTCTTGACATATGACATTGGCTTTAACCTCCAGTACTGTTGATTGGAAATTATGAGAATGAATATTACACCCTGATTTTAGGGGTATAACATGAACTCACTCACTGGTAAGTGTGATGTTAACTGGGTGATTTTGATTTTGTCTTCTCATGTTGAGCAAATTGCCTTTATTTTTTCTGAGAGCTTTTATAATGAATATAATAGTGAATTGCTTCAAATGCTTCTGATAATTGCACTGGCTGTTAGATTTATGTGATTTTTTTTCCTCATTAGCTTATTAGTTTACTGAAGTGAATTAATTTAAAAATGTCAAACTTGTTTTGATTCTCTATAGTAAACTCCAATTTGTCATATTATTTAAGCATATTAACATTTTCCTGAATTCTGTTTCTAATATGTTGTTGAGATTGTTTGTGTCTCTACTCACCAGGAATATTGGTCTGTAGATTTTGGGTTCTTTGTTTTTGTTTTTGTTTTTTCTTGTGAGAACTTTGTTTGGATTTGATAGAAACATAATTCTAACTTCATAGAATAAGTTAGACTGTGTTATGTTCTATTTTTGTTGAGAGAGTTTCTAAATGATTGGTATTAATTCATCTAAATATTTGTAAAATTTACCAAGGAACCATCTCAACTTGAAGATTTTGCTTGACATTTCTTTTTAAATTAAAAAATTAAATTATCTTAATATTTATAGAGTGATTAAGATTAAAATGACATTTCAAATTGAGTAAGTTGTGGTGAATTATATTTTTCAAGAAGTGATGAACTATTTTATAAAGTTTAATGTGTAAAATTGCTTGTGATGTTGTCTAATCTTTCTTATGCCTACAGGGTTTGGTAATGATATCATTTTTCATTACTACTGCTGGAAGACTTTCTCTCTCTATCCACCCCCCTTTCTCTCTTCCTAGAATTTGTCAATCTTTTTATCTTCCCAGATGAGCCACCGTTTTCATCATCAAGGTTTCTCTTTTTGTTCTAAATCTCATTAATTTCTACTCATTACTTTCTTCCTTCTGCTTCTTTTGAACGTCTATTGTTCTTTCTCTATTTTCTTGAGAAGTTACCTTAGATATCGATATAGCAACTTTAGAAATTTTCCTATATACTTATTCTAAATTTATCTTTCAACACTTTAGTAGCTTTCTCCTACAAATTCTGATAGATTTTTTTGTTTGTTTGTTTTTTGGTTTTTGGTTTTTGTTTTTTTTGTTTGTTTGTTTGTTTTGGTACCAAGGATAGAACTCCAGTCCTTGCACTTGCAAGGCAGGCCACCGAACTGCTGAGCTAAACCCCCAGCCTTCTGATATATTTTATATTTTCCTCCAGTTTCATGCATTTCTTAAATTTATCTTGACAGTTTCATCTTTATCCATGGATCGATTCTAACCCATTTATATTGTTTAATTTCCAAGTGTTTGGAGATTTTCTTATATCTCTTTTATATTATTGATTTGTCCTTTGAATTTTGTTTGGTCTGATAACATATTCTCTACAACTTCAATAAAATTTGTTAAAATTTGCTTTATGACCTAGAATATTATCTCTTTGGGTACAAAATTCATAAACATTTAACATGTATGTCTAATTTACTGTAATTAAGTAGCTGTTATATCATGTCCTTTAGTGGTCATTAATTCATTTTATTGCTACTTTTTCATTTCTTTATTGATTTTGAAGAGACAGAATATATCAAAGTCTGAAACTATAGTCATTCTTGTTTCTATTTCTTTACTAGGGTCTAGCAGTCATTTCTTTTATATTTTCAAGATTGTTATATTGCCTTCTAGATTAACACATTTATTATTATATATTGTTCTTTTTTCCCTGGTAATTTTATTTGCTGTGAAATCCACCTTACATGGTATTAATATAGTCACTATACCCTCATTTGATGAGTTATCATTATATAATATGTCACATCCTTTTACAGATCATCTCTTACATTTTTTGCTTGATATTAATTCAAAAGTGTACAAAATCAACCTTTCTATTTTTTGTTTTTCAAGATAAATTCCACAGATGTATTGCACCAAATGCCAAAAATGGATCAAAATAATACATGAACAAGTTTTAAGAAACGTTTCCCATGCACTGACATTGGTATCTATTCAACTGATCAAAAATAGTCCTTATCAATTTCTTTTAATAAAGCTTTAATAGTAATGAATCCCAGAATTTTCTGTTTTTAGCCACCACTGAAAATTAAGCATACTGTAATATCACGTTCCAAATAGATTACTCACCAAAGTCTGACATTTAAAAATTAACTTTTTTTAGAGTGGGCTGTTTGATTTTTGAAAAAATTATATTAAAGTACTTTGTTTCCTTAAGCACAATAAAAAATCAGTTTGCATTAACTAAGAGAAGCTCTAGATCTGTCTAATTTAATGACTAAAGTGGGCATGAACAAAATATTCCCACACCACATCATTAGTGGAAAACCCAGTTAAAAGAATTTGGGTGCCACTTCATATTCTTTATGTACAACCAACTTTAGTGCTGAACCTAGAAAGCTACAGGTTATCCTTTTATAAAATCTGAGCACCTAATTAGAAGAGCCCAAACAATAGTTTATTATCAGTTAGCGAGTGGGGAGTTTCCTCCCTCTAGAAAAGTTAATTCTGAAAAATATGGTTAAGTTTAAAAAGTTGCAATGGAAACAGTAGTTTCCATGGAATGTGAAAAGATTATAGTTACTTTCATTAAAAACCAGCATATTCAGAAAAATGGATTAAAGTCTGTACAAAAATCTTCAACATTGATAAAAATAAAATATTTTCGAATTATGTACAAGTATGGAAGCTATATTTAAAATTTTCATTGTTGTGTTTAAGGTGCACACTATTATCTTCACATTCATATCCCTTAGTTTGGTAAAAATAACACTGCAACATACTAGAAAAGGTCCATCACTGTAACACTGATGTACTTCTGCTCTGTCATGCCTTGCTATCAAGCTTTCTATTTTTTACTTCAATATAGTATTCAATAATTTACTTTGGATTGTCAACATTATTATAAAATATGTTTGCATTAGATGATTGTGTTCAACTGTAGGCTAATGTAAGTGTTTTGAGCATTACTAAGGTAGGCTATGCTGAGCTATTGGTACTCAAAAAATTAGGTATGTTAAATTCATTTTCAACTTCTTATATGTTTATTAGAACATAAATGTATCATCAGTTGAGGTGAACCTCTACTAAGATTGTTATATTTTTAGAATTTCTTACAAAGAGCATGTAATTGTTTCATGGTGTTAAATCTATTTCTCTAATCTGTGAATTCTTTTTTAATTTTAATATCTATGTTCTATGTAATATATGTTGCCATTTACATTTAATATAATTACTGTTACTTTCATGGCTGTGTCTATTATTTTGTGTCTTGTTTTCTCTTTGTTTTTGTTTTGTTTTGTTTTTTGGTTTTAGTTATGTTTTTGTTTTTCTTACTTTACTGTAGGGTACTAGAGCATTTTAAAAATAATTTTATTTTGACTTATCTATAGTGTTTTCAAGTTGTCTTATCTCATTTGGCTGCTATAGTAGAAAAATATAAATGAAATGGTTTATAAACTACAGAAATATATTTTGCATAGTTCTAGAGGCTGGGAATTTCTTTTCTTTTCTTTTCTTTTCATACTGGGGATCAAACTTGGGACCTTGCACTTGTGAGGCAGGTGATTGAACCACTGAGATAAATCTCTGGCCCTGGAGGCTGGGAATTTCAAGATAAACTTGCTGGTAGATCTGGCCCCTTCCTACAGTATCCTCACAGATCCTCTGTAACACTTACAGAGCACATAATGATCTCTTTGGTGACAATTTGGATGCCATTTGTGAGAATGACTATGTTACTTAAATGAGCATCCTACTGTCTATCCACACTGGAGATAGAATTTCAAGATGAAATTTGAGAAGACAAACTTCCTCAGTGTATCTCTGTACAACTTTCTTAGCAGTTGCTGTAGGCATTGTTGTACACTGGACAATTTTTATCATTCTTTGTTTCAGTCTAAGTACCCTTTCTTCTGTCTTCATCATGGTGCTCTTGTAGACATACATTTAGCTTTTTATTTCAGTGAGTGTATTTTTGAATTCTAAAATTTTTATTTGGTACTTTGGATTTTATATTACTTTTTAAACTTTTCCAAGACCTTACATATTTGTTTCAGGTATACTTTTAATTGTTTTTGAAGTATTTTTTATGGCAAATTCTTCAAAATCTCCATCAACTGTTTCTAACATTTCCATTTTCATGATATTGGCATCTACTGACTGTTTCTTATTTGGTTTGAGATTGTTCTGGTTCTTGATATGTAACACGTGATTTGTTTTAATAAAACTTGGATAGTTGGGTATTATATTAGGAATATGGAGCTTACTTTCACCTTCTGTTTTAAGCATCTTCCTATGATGCAAAGCTGCTTCAAGAATTGGGTATGAAACCAGGCAAGGTGGAGCACACCAGCAATCCCACAACAAAGGAAACTGAGGCATAAGGATTGGACTTTCAAGGCAAGTCTGGGCAACATAGCAAATTTAAGGCCAACTTGGACCTGAGTGAGAGCGTGTCTCACAAAATGCAACTGTCTAAAACAGAGAAGCCAAGCAAAACAAAAATGAGGAAGAATTGTGTGAGATGTGATACTACCTTTTTGCTCCATACGTAGGCATAGAAGTCTAGGTCTCTCACTCAATATCCAGTGACAGATGAGGCCATGTTCTTCAGGGTGTGTGTGTGTGTGTGTGTGTGTGTGCGCCTGCGCAAGCAAGAGCGAGTGCATGTGTGATCTTTGCCTTGTAGTAAGCTTCCAATGGTATCTCACTGGCTAGGAGGAGTAAGAATGCCTACGTCTCCAGTGACACCACAGTAGGGACAGGCCTTACTACTGGCTGGTGGTAATGAGAGTCCTCACTCTTCAGAAAGGTGTCACCAAAGACAGAAGCAGGAGAGGAAACATATGATTACTTAATGGGGACTGAAGTCCAAGTTGCTCGTGTGCCTTCATGACACCTCAGAGAAGTGAATAATTATGCTTATTGGAAATAATGTCCTGATCCCTAAATGGTCTTTTCCTTTCAGGAGAAAGAAAGAATGGGGACTGACCAGGTTTCTCCAGAGAAATAAAACCAACAAGTTCATAACCTCAATGGATATATAAAATTAATTGAGTCATGCAGTCCTAGAGACTGATAAATTTCTGGATTTTTAGTCGGCAAGCTGGAGACCCAAGGAAACCAAGAAATATTCTCTAGTCCAACTTGCAAAGCCTCAAAACCAAGTCTGTAATATAATTTCAGATTGAAATCAAGTGGGGTTAAAATCTAGGAAAAGCAAATGTTTCAAGTCTTGATGCAGAAAAAAACAACCACAAGAAGAACAAAAATAAATATCACAGTGTAAGGGCACTAAGGGAGAATTCCTTCTTACTCCAGTTGTGGAAAAATAATCCTTTTTACTCTAGTGAGACTTTTAGCGGATTAATTGAGGCCCTCCTCTATTGGGATCAGCAAATGTGCCTTATGCAGTCTATGGCTTTAAATGTTTCTGTCATTGAGAGACTTCTTGCATGCATACCTAGAAAAAATGTTTTTAGCAGTACTTTGAGTACTCCATGACTCAATGAAGCTGACACACAAGATTAACCACCACAGTGCTGCTTTGTAATATGGCAGGAATCCTAGTTCCCACACATTCCCTTTAAAACTTTTTCATTGTTGAGCTACAGAAAAGTATTTATTCTTAACATTTTTCCGTCCTGGTGTGTTATTCCTTTTCCTGTTCCTGGCTACAGAGAGCATGCTTTTGCTGTGGTTTATATTATCTGACTGTTTGTATGTCCAGGAGAGAGGAACCAAATCAGAGATGTGAAATATGAAGGAAAGAGAGAAACCTACTGCTCTGTCATTTATTTGAGGTTTACGTTTCCCATGTACCTTTTCCTCTCTAACTTTGAAAAAGTGTTTCATATGTAACATTTAAGGTTTTGCAAGGGCTTGAAAAAAATAGGAAATGTATGTCTCTTCCATCTTACTGAATGAAGACTCTCAGAAAGCAATATTTTAAATTATTTGATATGCAACCTGATAGGTATCACAAGATCAAAGATCAGTTTTACAACTACCACGCACTTGTTTTTGAACTGGCATTTCATCCTGATTTTTGGCTTTGTTTTTTATTATATTGACAAGAGAGTTGACAAAGTATCACTTTAAACTGCACTTTGTAGGCACAATCTTTAGGAATAAATCATATATTTAAATTTGTATCCCTAGTATTAAAAGTCAATGTCATTCTCCTTTCACCTCTTTGTGCCCGTGAGATCTGTGAAACCCTTAGAAGTCAATTGCAGAAAGTTGTTATGCTTAGCAAAAAAACATTCAAGAAACAGATCTTATGGGTGTTGAATGATCCAACCTATAAAGCCTAAGGGGTATATGTTTCAATGCTCTCATTTAAAAACCTTGAAACAAATGAAAATATTTCAAGCATCATTTTTTCCTAGATATGTTCATACTTTTTGGAAAATTCCTGTTTTTACAGTATATCATTTGTTTAGCTGCATTTTTTTTCTGTGCCATTGTTGAGTATTAAAAAAGCAAGCAGAAAAATGTAATTGTTAAATGAATAAATATTTCATGCCTGAAGTTTTGAAACTCCATTCACAAATATTTAAATTTTATATCCACTTATACTTTAATTTATAAATTCACTTTGTACTAGGGTTTTGCTTAAATATATTTCTGAACAGTGAATTTATTTGGTATGTATAAAATACAACACTTGAAAATGAAGACCATAAAACTTTTATAGTATAAAAGATAAGATTTTGAAATAAATGCATGATTTATTATAACATAGGCATTCTGTGGATAAAATCAAGTTTTAAAATACCAAAGTAAAATTTAATGCGACAATATAATATCAGAATATCAGCTTACTTTTGTGGCAGTGTCAGCTATTACTTTCTCTTAAATGCCTACCATTATAGATGACAGTTATAAAACAATTATTTAGATTTGTTATTGACACAGTGTCTAAAATAATACCACTTGGTAAGTAGCATTAAAATCACTCACAGAATTGATTTTTCTATATTTATTTCTGATAGAAATAAATTTCAAGAATTTTGGAAGGGATACCAGGTTGCAGCTCCTTTTAGTTTGATATTTCTTCATCATTTGCTGTAAACCTACTGTAAGTTAGACAAATTATATTAATTAATATTCACAACCTCCAAGTTCATTCATAATTTTGCAAGCAAAGAAAGTAAACTTTAAGAGTTTTTTCCAAATTTCTCCATTATGGCATTTCATTGTTCCAATCACTATTATCTAAATTTTATACAGAACTTTGCATAGTAAATGAAATTTTTCTACATTGTTAGAGCTGCAAACATTTCAATTTTTTTTCAATTTAAAGCATCTAGCTCCATTTATTCATAAATTATGTTATTTTGACTTTTACAAATCATTACTAGCTTTCATGTGTTTGGATTATGGCTTGTCTCCAAATTTTCATAAAGTATTTTGTGATTTGTTTATGAATGTTCATCATAAATAGAAGTATTTTCTTATCTATTTTTAAAAAATGGACTTTATTTTTTAATTATAGAAATATATGTTAAACATACAAAAAATGTATATATATACATAGAAAAGAGAATTACATATAGTTATTAAGTGATAGTTATATGCAATGTATATTAATATGCAAATGTAAGATTTTCTATTTGATTTTTTGGGGGGGTACTGGGGATTGAACTCTGGTCCTTGTGCTTGAGAGGCAGGCAGCAGAACCACTGAGATAAATCCCCAGCCCAAATTTTCTGAATATGTATTATGCCAGCAATGGCTGATATTGAAATTAATGTAAACTTATCTGACTGGAACTCCAGAAGAACAATCAGCCCTTATCCTAATGAAAACAACCAAGTGTTTATCTGCAGAGCTGACTCTTCCTCCAGCTGAAGTTTCAATTGATCATCCTATGTTCCTTGACTCAGCTGGATGGAGTACATGCCATTATCTCGGTAACCATCTTTAATGTATAGAGAGACTTTCTGCAAATGACACAAACACATTTCCTTTCAATTATCAACAAAAGTTTGACTTTTTTATATCATATAGGCATATTAAATACCTAAAATTTTTAGATTTAAAATTAATATAATTCATAACAGAACTGTAGGACCTGAAAATTTATCCACTGAATTTCTTCTTTATCATTACTATCAGGAAGAGTCTAAACTGCATTTTTCAAACTTATTTTGCTTCCTTTTCTGTTGTTTTTGGCAGGGTAGAAATCTATACCTTATTTTGCTTCCTTTTCTGTTGTTTTTGGCAGGGTAGAAATCTATACCTTACCCTTCTTGATACAGAGTTTCTGACTATATCATTTACTTATGTTAACTTTTGTAAGTATATAGAATCAGGGATTTAATGGTATTAGAAATTCCATTCCGATTCTGCTTAAACTTACAACTGCATTTCTGATTAGTTGGTTTTTCATCACCAAGACTTTCCACTGAAAGTGGAAATGTTTTGGCATCACTCTAACATGGGGAAGAAAGTGAAGATTATGTTTAAACTGTTTTTATTGTATTGTTCCTTTGAATTTTGTTACAGTGAAAATAGATATAAATTCACTTAATTAGCATGTGTCTATAGGATGTACAAGTGGGTTTAGACTTGTTTTAGAGTAATAGTCTCAAATATTTTCATATCTATTTGATATTAAAACTGTGAAGTTTAAAACTGTGAAATAATAACAATATGCTATCAATATCTAATTTTTTTTTACTCAAAGCAACAGAAAAGTAACAATAAATTTTGTGAGATAAAATCAGTGCCAGTGGCTGCTGTCAGAAATCATACTGATGTTAATGGAATGTGTATAATAATGATACCTCTGTTTTCCTATCAAGTTGTGAGTCAATAAATAAGACACGAGTGAAATTTGTAGAAGTAAGTTTATTAAAAATGCACAGTAGATTTGCAGTTCATTGCATCCTAAAACAAATTCCTGCTCACCTTTCCCCCCTCAATTATATTGTTTAATTCAGAAGCAGAATTCTCAGAAAACTTTGCATTCCCAAAGAGAAAAGGGAGTTTACTTAAATTAAGGGAAAGTAAAATGTCTCCTGAAGAAATGTAACCCTGAATGACACAGAGAAAGGTCAAGGATTGAACTGAATGTATGCTATTTGCTCTTCCAAATGCAATTCTATATAGTTTTAGTTTAGAAAGTTAAAAAAAGAGATATATATCCGTTAACTTCTTCATAAAACCCTATACCATTGTTAGCAAAATACTTAGAACTTTCAAAAACAAATAGCCCACTATGGCACGCATGCCAAAGGTTCGCCACAATTGCCTGAGAGGTATACATTCCTAAGTGACATAATTCTCATCTCAATATCACTCTGACAGTGACTTCTTCTTTTTGTAATGGGTCCTGGGGGTTGAACTCAGAACCTTGTGCCTGAGAAGCAGGCAGCAGAACCACTGAGCTAAATCTCCAGCCCACTAACAAGGACTTCTTAACCTTATGGTAACCAGAGTACTGTAGGTTGCTTTTGTACACTTGCACATCATGAAGGCATCAATCCAAGAAGAGGGTGAAATCTAGACCTTTTTTTTTTTTTTTTTTTTTTTTTAACAAAAAATTTTTTTTTTTTTTTTTGCTTGTTCAACTTGGGGTTCTATTTCAAGGCATTGTCAAAGTGTAGGAAACGATATTTTTGTTTAAAGTGCCTGAAAATGCTGCTTGCTTTGCAATTAGAGCAACTATTCTCTAGAAAATGTAGGGGAGGCCCTGTTTGGAAAAGGGACATTAAATCAAGATGATTATCTAAGAAACTTTTAATTATGTGGTATCACTTTGGAGCAATGTCACTTTCAGAAGCATGAAAACGTATCTCACAGATGACTGGTGACTATGTAATAGTCACCATCCTTGATTGTAAAGAACAGAGTGATATTTTAAGCTGCAATTCTTTTTCCAATTGAGGACTTGAGCTGTAAATAATCCCAAATGCAGTGACTATATGTTTTAATATTGAAACAGCTCATGAACACTTCAGATTCTGAAACGAATAAGAGAAACAACTTCCTGTTAACATGAACTTTTCCTTCTGAGACATCACCACTCTGCTCATGCAGCATAATTAAGCTGCTTAGAAGGAAACCCAGAAACAAAATAATAGCTCTCAGCTATCACTTTTTTGTAACTATCCAACTGACCTTATGTATGACATTAAAAGTTGGCTTTCATTATGGTAGACTTAGTTTTCTTTTTAATTGCTTGCATCTTTCTTGAAGTCATTAATATTCACAAATTTCAATCATTGCACCTACTTCATTTCCTTTCTTTGAGATTCTTAGATGAAAGATGTTGTAAAGCCATAAAATATAAAGAATTATTTCCAGGTTAAAATAATTTTTAAAGTGGGATTTTGAAGTCTCATTTTACATAGAATAAGCCTGGCCTCTTTTGATAATGTAACAGCTGAAAATTTTCTTTTGAAAAACTGTTCTTAGGTTCAGGGCCTTTTGTCTCCTCTGATAATTGCTCAAATGTCCATATTTTACTTCATGTTTTGTTCCCTTGAGATTTATTTCATTATAATCCCATTCAGAATTCTGAATACAGAAAATATGTTTTAAATTTACAGATTTATTTCGGAAACATTGCCCTTTCTCTCTTCAGTGGGCAGTGTCAAAAGTGCTATTTTGCATTTGTCTTTTTTCAAATATTTTGTTCCCTGAACCTCTGCAATCTAAAGTACTTCAGTCTCTTTTTTACAATAATAAAGATTCATTTACTTGCAAGTTCTGGTAAAAAGGTATCGCCAGGGTTAAAACATATATGGGGATGGAATAATCTCATGTTTTTCAGACATTTTGAATTACATCTAACAGAGCAGTTGCGTAAGTGCAGGTTAGTACCTTTCTCCAAATTTATATACTATTCTAGTTTTTTTATATCTTCCCCTTTCTCTTTGCTCCCTGCTTATACAAAAAATAAATCTTTTGCAAACCTCAGTGATAAAAATAATTTTTGCTTTAATCACATTTCCAAATAAAGAGACTTATCCCATTTAACTGTCAAAATGTGACAAAGTATTTGCGATAAACATAAATAAAACAGTTCATTTTGGCTCAACAACTTCAGTAATTTCAGTCCATAGTCGCTGGCCCCCATTGCTTTGGACCTGTGCTGTCCAAGTACGTTTTAACAGTTCCTGGCCAAGGAAGTCTATTTACCTCATGACCACCAGGAGGTGCTAGACTCCCAATATCCTTGAGCAGGACACACTCGCAATGATTTAGTTATTTTCTACCATTCCTTACTCTCTAATGGTTCCAATCCCGAAGAAGTTATAGGCTGGACACCAAGCCTTTAGCTTATGTGCATGTCGTGAACATTTATGATCCAAATAATAATATTTTATTATCTAAAGCATAACAAATACTTCTGTATGGTGATACTCCATCATGGGTATTGATTATCTCTCAGCTGAATCTCATCGATCTTAACGTTCCAAGTAAATGGCACAAGTCACTTTACTTCCCATTAAGAGAATGGCACTTTCTTCTCACTATCCTAATTTCAAGCCATCTTCAGGCACATGTTTTTCCAATGTTGTGGTCACATAAGTATTCACGATGGTGCCAAAGTTTACATGAAAATCCTGTTTCAAAGGTCCTTCTAACACTATCAGTCAAATAATCTGATGGCTGAAGGAACACCTTGGAAAGTCAGAGAAATCTCTTCATCATGACTGTAGTGTTCTCACTTCTGCTGCTAAGATTGAGGTTTTGGTTTTGATTTTTTTTTTTTTCTCTCAGAGGTATTTGAAAATCATTGGGGAGACTGGATTCACTTATCACCATCCCTAGCTCTCTTCTTTGGTGAGAAAAACTTTATTCTTGATTTGAGTGCAACATTTCCAAAATAACAGTCTTTTAATTATACTAGAACAAAATACTTGACGCCCATAAATTAAAGGAAGAAAAGTTTATTTTCGTTCACAGTGTGGAAACGCTTCATTCCATGGTCAGCTAGCACCAGGCATGGCTACACGGCAGGGGAGAAACTGGTGACTGGCAGAGGGAACCAGAAAGCTGTAGCACCCTTCCTTCTTGTTTCCGTTTCCCTTTTATTCCATAGAGGCTTCAGTACTATTGGTTGGTGCCACCACACCTAGGTTAGGCCTCACCTTTATCCACACCCGGAATGGTGCCAAACCAATCAATGGACTAATCTTATCACAAGCCCATAATCCAATATCACACACCCATAATCCAGCCATTCCCCAAAGCTTCACCTATGAGTGCATCGGGCTTTGGGGGGCATCTACATACAATTCGTAGCACCCCTTTCCTTAAAATGTAAACCTACCCCTAGAAGACAGGGTAAAAGGGACTTTCATTTATCCAAGCTGTTCTCTTATCACCTGACCTGAAAGACACACCACAGCACTGATTCCAATTCTTTTTATTTCTGGGGAAATTTACAACAAGATCTGTCTTTCTAGCTTGCAGAACTTCTAACAAAATTGTACCTGTACTTTGTGTATATCTTAACTAAGAGCTATCTAGAAGCATTGGTTTCCCTCTAGGTTTCTCAGTTTTCTGCATTTTCACACAGGAAATTGTATCTCAGTTTCAAGATGATGCCAGCTACCTCCTTATCTTCAAAACAAATTTCATACTCTCTCTCTGTCTTATATCTATATATCTCCATCCATAAGTAAAAACCATTACTAACGAGCTGTGTCATTTCTGGCCTCTTTTTTTCAGAGTAGATTTTTTTTTCTATTTTCTGTTTAGAATCTGAGCTCTGCATAATCATAATTTCTTTCTTAATGAAATTGGAAATTGAAGGATCACTTCATAAGATACTCTGCTATAAATGATTTGTAAGACTGCTATGATTTCCTTGCAAGAAGAAAGCATTTTTTCAGTATTTCCAGTTTACGAACAGTAGGAAGAACAGTAGAAAACAAAGAGTTCACTTTGAAAAGAGAATTTCATCATTCAGATTTCTCTGTTTAAATTACCTTCTCTTAAAGGTCATTTTTTCCCTCTCATCCACCACTCAGGTTCACTGACTGCAATGCAGGGTGAGTGTCCTTAGGTTGTGTACATTTCATAAAAACAGAAGAAATATTTTCTCACTTGTTATTTAATTTACTGAAATACTCACCAAACTTTTACTGTTGTTCTACCTTTATGAAAATAAATTACATACTCAACACTTGTTCAGTTAAATGTATGACTAAAGGAAATATTGTTAATTAATCCTGTTGCTTATCATTATTAATGGACAGATTGCTTTGGCAGCAAAATTAATTCAGGTTATTTTCAATGGAACCTGTGATGTTAAATCAAAAACCGCCAAACTTCCCTTCTGAACTGCTGCTTTTTGCAAAATAGTTTCTAAATTGGGCAGTGAATTAAAAAGTGAAATTTTTGTTACTAATACCTTTTTTTTTTTCTTTTTTTGGTACCAGAGATTGAACTGAAGACCTTGCTCTTTTGAGGCAGGTGGTGGTACCATTGAGCTAAACCTCCAGCTCTGGTACTGACACTTTGAATACCGGGAAAGACCCGTATTGTTTTATTTTCTGTCATTTTGGTCATTCATGAATATTTAATCTATTGCTTTCATGTCCATTTTAGCACTTTTGCTTCTCCGATGAAAATTCCCTATCCCTTCCTTCCTTTTTTGTTTTGTTTTGTTTTTTTGGTACCGGGGATCAAACTCGGGCCCTTGTGCTTGCAAAGCAGGTGGCAGAACCACTGAGCTAAATCCCCAGCCCCCTTCCTTCCTTTTTTAATGTTCCATTTTGCAGTCTGGAACTACACTCTTATGTTTTAAAAATATCACCTTTATTTTAAACTTCGCACTCAAAATTACATCACGTTGCTTAGTCTGAATTGAAGCCAAAAGTTCTGAGACCATTTTCTTAGCAGTCTTCTCATTTGTACTTATTCTTTAGCATCTTCTCAGAGCTGGGAAGTGAAGTTAACCTTTCCAACCCTGTCCGATCAACTTCAAATATCAGGTGCCCACCTCTATACAGTGGAAACCATGTCAGATTTGAGGGTCACATCTCCTAGGAACGTTGTGCTACATATATGTCTGTCATGTTGCTGCATTTGCTGAAGAATTTACATCTGCCTTGACAACTTCCGTTGTCTTATATATTTTCAACTTTTAGGACAGTTTGAAATATCCATCACTATTTCCTTTGAATCTATTAACTCCCGTCATGCTAGGTGCTTTGCATTTGAATGACACCCGCTTAAAAATGAGTCCTTGCCACCTGAACCTCTGAGGTGAACTTCTCTGGAGATAAGGTCTTTACAGAAATATTTAAGAAAATGAAATAAAGTGAGAGGGTGCGCAGCAATCTAATGTGGGATTTCCTTATAAAAAGAAGAAATTTGAACACAGAGATAGAGATACACAGAGGCAAGATAATACGAAGAGACAAAGGGAGAAGATAGTCATCTATCTACAAGACAGAGGAGTCTGGAAGAGAGTTTCCCCATCAGTCCTCACAGCGAAAGCTGTGCTCCTGCAATGCAGTTCCAAAACCACACCTTACGATTGAATATTCAGGATCGATAAGCCTCACAAATGAATAGTCCTATACCCACCTACAATATTACACATTCAAAATCTTCGCCATTCATCTACAAATTGTTTCTATTTAAGGCTTTTGAAGCACTCATCTATTTTCAAGCAATTCTTTGTTCAGCGATGTGCCGTCCCCTTTAGACGACAGAATTCCTCATTTCAATCTTAGATGCCTTGATGTAATTAGTATATTGCACAAACATTAGATGGCATTCCTGAAGTTTTGGAAATTTTCTATTACGTATTTGAATTGCTTTATAGTGCTGGGGAAAAAAATGATGTAACCCCAAAGGTAAATAAAAAGCAAAATAAAAAGATAAAAGGAAACAGATAAATCTTTTGTAAAAGAGAAGGGGAGCAAGAGAAGGAGAGGGAGAGGGGATGAAGAAATGTTTCGGATGTGTTATATAGATATCAATGAATGTAATCATTAATATTGCAGATCTTTACTAATGAAAATAAAAATTTTGTACCAAACAACACTAAATATACTCTTTTATTCCTTTTTTTTTTTTTTTTTTTTTTT
>NW_022900947.1:45806810-45965293 GCF_012274545.1 Fukomys damarensis | reverse complement strand
AATATACTCTTATTCCTTTTTTTTTTTTTTTTTGTATTGGGGATTGAACTCTGGATCTTGCCCTGGCAAGGCAGGCATGGTGCTGTCAAACATCAGCATGCTGGAAATTCCAGATCTTTCTTGTAGTCTCAATGGCAGACACGTCATCCTTATCCAGACAAATTTGCAACTGCGAACAAGTTCATTGATGTAAACATTAACTATGTCAGGATGTCACAAATTCATAATTTTGAGATTTTTTTCTTTTTTGTCACTTTCTTGCTATTGAACCCTTTCCTTATCAAACAGAAGCTGTATTATTATATAACACATCAACTCCGATCTTACAGATCCTTTACTTTATCTGTTCCCATAAACACTTCTCACTGTGAGCAGTAGTCATCTTTGGCCTGCATTATTCTGCCGTTCTCCGACTGAGCTCTGCTGTAGAAATTGAGAGCTCCTCCAATCCAGTCCTCTCTCTGCATTCTCAATGATACAATAAAAATTACATAATTTCTTTCCATTCTTTTAATCAGAAGTTTTTCTTTTAATTTAATAAAGTCTAAGCTTAACGTTGTATAAAAGAGGTGAGTTGTATGTCTTGATTGGCCTGATAATACCAGCTGATGCTTTTTGTTGCACCCTAATTATTACTTGCGTTCCTATAATATTCAACACTTCACAATTAGATATAGTAAGTTATCCCTCCTAAGGTCCTGGCTTTTGACACAAGGTCAGTTTAGCTTTTCTGACTCCTTTTGCAGGCAATAAAATTTATTAATATATTTTAACAAGTACAAATATTAACCAACATGTTTTATTATGCATATGTGAGAAATATACATAAATGTCTCCAATCACTTTCAAAACGATTTTTTTGGGGGCTAGGGATTACACTCAGTGGTTCTGGCACCTGCCTTGCTAGCACAAGGACCCAGTACCAAAAAACAAAAAACAAAACAAAAATTGATTTTTGTTTACATAATAGCTTACTGAGATATAGTTCATATTCTATGTAATTTAACCACATTAAGTATAAGATGCAAGAATTTTACTATATTCCCAGGGCTTTCTAAACATCACTACAATTGATTCTAAAACATCTCATCATGTGAAATGGAAATTCTGTAACTATGAGTAGTTACCCTGCCCTACCCAAAACTGAAGTCCTATAAAACCACTAATTTACTTATTACCACCATAGATTTTCATATTCTGAAATTTTCATGTAAATGGATTTATATAATATGTTATTTGGATGATTTTTTAAATTTAGCATAACATTTCCATCATTAATATATATTGTGGTATATATTTGTACTTCATTTTTTACTGAATAAAAACCATTATAAAAATACACTTGAGTAAATCCTGAAAGAACTTCTGATTATATAGCCTCTATATTTATTTAAGATATATGACCTTATGGAGAGTTGCAGCACACTTTCTGTTTACATTAGATATTTGTGAAGTTGCAAGTTTCTGCACATCAAGATCAACACCTGCTCATAAATCAATCTTTGTTGTCATCCTACTGGCCATGTAGGGGTATCTTTTTATGATTTTTATTTGCATTTCTTTATTGCCCAATTATGTTAACATTTTGGCTAATGTCTACTAATTATTGGTATATCTTTTTTGAAGAAATACTGATTTAGTTCTCTTATCTATTAAGTTCAATTATTTGTCTTTTATGAGTTTTCTAAAATATTCTAGATACAGTTTCTTTAACAGATATATCATTTGAAAATATTTTCTTCTATATGTTGTTTGCCATTTTACTTTCTTAATGTTGTATCTGAAGCCAGAACTTCTAAATTTTGATGAAGTTTAATTTATCTATTTTTTTTCTATTGCCCCACACTCTTAATGGAATATCTGATAATACTTTGCCCAGCTGAAAGTCACAAACATTTATTCCTCTATTTTTCATCAATTTATAGATTTAGCTAATGTATTTGAGTATGTGATCCATTTTGAGTTAATTTTTGTAGAATGTGAAGCTCTGTTTTCCTTCTTGCTTGCTTGTGCATATTTGGTTTCTCTTGAATTATTTGTTAATGGAACTATTACTTTTCCCCTTGAATTTTCTTGGTACACTGATTGAAAATCAATTGGGCATAACTGCAAGCCTTTCTTTCTGGACTTTCAATTCTCCTCAGTTTCTCCATATGTGTATTCTGTGTTAGGGTGCCAATACCATTCTCAAGCTGAATGCTTTTCTAGAATAATTATTAGACTCAGAAATCTGTTATTCCCAGAGTAGAAGAAAGCAGATAAAAATTCACAGGAACAAAAGCAGCATGGATCAAATTCCAGTTGAAACTAGTGAAAGTCTTCAGGTGCCCTTTCTAGTTCTGACAATGCTGTGGCTGAGTTTAGTTACTGAGACACAAGCCATCTAAATAAAAAACAAGCATTCACTGTAAATTAAAATTCTAATATAAATCATCGGATCAAACTGGTATTAAGTGTCTCCCAAGGTCTCATACGTGCAGAGTACTTGTATCAAGGGGAGCATTCCAAGGGCTCAGAATTTATTGCCTATTGCCAGACACAGATGAATCATAAGTGGTATCTTCCTTCAGAATAAGCAGTTTTAACAGCCCAGGCCAGCTATATTAACTTTGTCCTACAGTGTCATGCAACAAAATGATCATATTTTCTGAACATCTATATTTCATATAGTAAATGCAACAATAACATCAGCATGAACGTGCCTAACAGTTGATAGAGTTCAGGAGTAGGGCATATACATAAACCAACCATTCAACTATTATATATGTTTTCATATTTCTGTATTAATTTGATTACTCATTTTCTCCTTTCATGTACTGATACTTAAAACTTGTGGTAAATTCGTGTAAAACTAATTAGTGTACAAACTAGCTGATGGTTACCTGAATCCAATTTTCCTTTCATCACACATTTCACACAGGATTACAACTTGAGAAGGTTTGAGTTTGAACTTTTCATAAAGTTAATCAATAGCAATATTTTTACATGGACAACTTACATAAATATGTTTCAGTTTACACTGGAGTCATGAGCGAGACAAGCTTCATCAAAAACAGGAAAACAAAACCAAATCTTCAGCTGCTTTATTCCCTATTGAAATAAGCCCAGGGAGTCTAGAAGGAGAACTGAGATGGGTAATAAAAAGATGATGAGAGAGTGCCTGGACTAATTTTTGTGGATGTATGAAAAGTAAGAACATATCTGGAATGATAGAGGTCTTGACATGGGTGTCTCAATATTTCAGGATACACAGTATATTGAGACAGATAATAGATTTAAATTTTTCTGAGGAAAAGCTTTAAAGCCAGTATGATAGCGCCCAATTCTGTATTCCAAGTAGCAGAGAATCCACCCCTAGTTCAATTTAGAGAATCTTACAGTATACCTGCCTTTTTAGCATAGCCAGAGCCATCAGTAAACACTGTACACTCCTGCAGAATGGGTTTAGAATGAACAACCTTAGACTGAAAGAAGTAACAGTTTAAAAGTGTAAAAGCTTATCCATGAGCTAAGATCCAAGGATTTCTCCTGTAAAATCAGCTAGAACATATCGTAGGAACACAGACTGTTGAAGAAAAGTTTCAAATTCTCCATGAAGAATGAGTCTGAATAACCTGAGGGTCATAGCCAGGTAATTCATTTTCTTTCTGTCCAGGATGACAAGGGAAACTATGAGCAGAGCAAAAGGGTGTGATGTTTTATGTTTTCCATGGTGCAAGAAGAGCCATTCTAAAATTTTTTAACATAGGGGTCAACTGTCCAATAAAACCAATAGATGAGCAGGGAGTAGGAAAAATAAATAGTTGAATAGGTAATTGTGGATCTAGATGATCCATTGGATGCCAATGAATAGCTTGTTCCATTAGCTATAATTCCTTTCCAGCCTCAGAGGTTAAAGTACAAGGGGAGGACAAATCAGAATCACTCTAAAGAATATTAAATAGGTGTGCCAATTGGTGATTAGGAATCCCTAAACAGGGTGGGACCAATTAATTTTACACAGCATTTTTTGAAATTCACTTAAAGCAGTCAATTGGTCCCTCCCAGTAGAGGACTTCGGGGGCTTGATAGTATGCTCTGCTAACATGTAACCTAAATAATTCCAGGGGGAGGTTTTTTTGTACTTTATCAAGTGCTACAATTAGCCTGAAACACTGAACCTGTTCTAGCAGTTGATGATATAGCTTTAAATGCTCTAGAGGTTCTGCAGTACTCAACAAGACATCATCCACATAATGAAAAATAACTGCTTGAGGCCACTCTTGTCTGATTGATGTTACTGCCTGAGCTGCAGAAGTCTAATATATAATATGACTATTAAACATCCTGGGGCAGCACTTTTCAATGAAAGCTCTAGGTGGGAGCTGTGTTGTTGATAGAAGGGCAAAAGCAAGCTTTTCACAATCTTGAGGGCCCAAAGGAATGGTAAAGAAACAATATTTTAGATCAGTGACTATTAATGGCCAATCTTGGGGAATCATAGAAGGGATAGAAGGGGAAGGGAACCCAGGCAGCAAAGCCCCCATAGGTTGAATGACTGCTTGATCTCATAGAGATCATGCAATATTCTTCATTTTCCTGACTTTTTTGGTATGAAAGAAATAGGGAAAACCCAAGGCCTCTGGGAAGGTTCTATGTGTCCCTGTTGGAACTGTTCCTGGACTAAGAGGTGAGAATAATATAATTTCTCCCTTTTAGTGGCCATTACTTAACCCAGACCTGCTCCTTCATGAGCCAGGTGAGGGCAAGGGCATTAACAGCAGTGATATCTATGAAAAAGGTGGGTTACCTAATAATGAAAAACCCACCGTCATAAGAGGTCACTGTCCCAGAGGTTTGTAGATATATCAATGATATATGTTTGGATGAGCACCCTCTTCCCCTCTATGGCAGTCACAGAAAGAATACCACTGCTCCAGAACGTGAAAGGCTGGGTCCCAATGCCTGCCAATCCAGAGAACATTCTGTGGCAAGACCAAGTTTGGGGCCATTGTTTTTTGTTTTGTTTTGGTTTGGTTTGTTTGTTTGTTTTGCAGTAATAGTAACATCTGTGCCAGGCAGTCCTGGGAAGGTTTTATTTTTTTATCTAAACAAAGCAGGTTGAGAGGCTGTGATGGGCTGGGCCCAAAAGACCCCCAATCTCTGGTGCTGCCAAGTCACTCATCTTCCCTCACCTTTTCTTAGACTGATGAACCCAGTACGACAAGAGGAGCCGAGCAATTTTCATTCCAGAAATAAAACTTTGGATTCCCTTTACCTGCATTAATACCATAATTTCCCCTTCATAATAAACATCTATGATGCCCAGAATCACTGTTATTCTTTCATGGGCTTAGTCCAGATTTTACCAAAATGAGTCCTTTGGTCCCATTTGAAAAGGGTTGAAGACTACCACAGGGACCTTTTCAAGGACTCTCCATCTAACAGCTTAACTTCTATTCTAGTTAGCAAATCCAATCCCACACTTCCCTGAGTATCTGTGCAAAGGGAAAGTATAGTTGTTATTCCATCTGGTTGAAGTTGTCACCCCCCATTATTGTGTGGCCCTGGGCAGGCCCCATTAAAAGCTTCTCAAAGACAGAGGGTTGCCCGCCTTATCATATTTAGAATGACACTGCTTAGCCTGATGGTACCCTTTTTAATAGTGAGGGTAAAAGTCCTTAGCCTGAGAAATGTTAGTTGACCCAGCAGGCAAAGATCTCCTGCTCTTCTGTCTGCAATCCTTTTTAAGGTGACCAAGTTTTCCACATTGAAAACAAGTAGCACTTGTCCCTTTATGGGGAGGCTGAATAGTGGCAGCAAAACCTCTACCTTTATGTATCTCGAGCTCACCAACTGACATGGCTTTATGAGATCCCACATGGTCTGAGCTGAGGCACAAATAGGTAAATAGGTTTCATAGCATCCTGGTAGTACCTATTAGAATTTTTATAGGAAAGTTGAAGCAAAAAGATATCCATGGCCTGGCTAACCTGCTCCAAATGGCCTGTTGTATTCTGTCAGCGAAGTACACAAAGGGCTTCTGTGGTTCCTGTTTGACCTCCGTAAATGGCCCTGAGGGCTGGCCAGAGGCAAGAATTGGATAGCAGGCCCAAGTGTCAGCAAAGATGCATTGTTCAAAAGCCTGTTGTGGGAAAGGGACAAGGACCTGAACCCCAGCATAGGCTCCCTCTTCCCTGTAACATCTGAGCAGTGATTTGTACTCCCTGAAGCACATTCTGAGAAGCCCATTCCTCACAAAATCAGCAAACTGAGTTCTCTGTAGCAAAAATTGAAGAGTTTTTAAGCAGGTCTTTGCTAAAGCATTCCAATTCCAGATGGTCCTGTGAGAGCAATTTCCTAAATCAGTAATCTGCCCATTTGTAGAGGGGCTAGTTGAACCATTTTCTCTGATACTCATTCTGATGACTTTGTGGACTTCAGATGGTAGGGAGTATGAATCCTTCTCATATTTTATATTTGAGCTGGGAAAATGGTGATTTACCCCCAGAAATCTGCCTCCCTCAAATTGTCTATAATAAGTGATGACTGCACCATCACAAGCAGTGGTGGTGAAGACCGTGGAGTCAGCTTTTGCTCAAGATATTTTGGGCTAGTAATTTCTGGGCAGAGGGCTTCATAGCTGACTGATTAGCATTCTGTCTCATTCTTCTGATTAAACAGGACCAGGGCAGCATGGAGAAGACCTCATGTTTTCAGGCTGGGCACTGGTACCTTTTGTCCTTGACCTTGACCCCTCCTAAGATTTCCCCTCATTCTATCCCATATTTTAAAAAGATCTAGACTACCGCAATCCAGAAACCATGGGTTATGTTCAATCATGAGTTCTAAAAGTTTAACAAATTGTTCTTCAGTGACTGATGCATTGGCTGCCTTCAAAAGCTGGCATGAAATCTGGATAAAACATCTTTGTTCGACTGGAAAGCCCTAATAGATGATCCACTTAGTGAGTGCTCCTTCCAGTTTTACTTTTCTTGGGCTTCAGCACTCACCATTTCAGTAGCTTCACCTCCCTTTTTGGACACCACTTGCTGGGTTTGGGACAGCAAAATCTGATAGAGAAAATGAAGATGTGAGAGACAGAGAATATCTTTGCTGGGGGCGGTCAGAAGAATGAAGCCCCAAACTGATTCAACCTCTCACATTTATTGAGGAGCAACAAAGGCATAGAGTTCTACTGAGGACAGAGGGTAAGCAAGGCATAGTGACAGTTAGGCTGTTACTAACTTTTATCTGATTGTCTCCTGGGGAGCTTCTTTGTTTTCCCTGTAAACCCATCTCCACTGACTTGGCAAAACATCCCCTTTTCAAGATGTTCTAGCTCCTTGGTATTAACAGTCTTCCATTCCTCCATTTAACCTGAGCAGACGCTGACACATTGGGTGTTGCAAGGAGCTCCACATAAGGCCAAGTATGTGTGGATAAAAATTTGGCGCCAAAAGAAAACTGGTGCCAGGATGACAGGAAAGCAAAATGCACGGCACGGCACAGTTAAGCCAGGCTTTCGGAATTTAAAATATATGCACCTTATTCTAGGTATTTCCAACTGAGTCTCTAAGTGTGATTGACAAGGTGTTGGATCATTTTAAGGACTCAAAACACATACATGTCCCAGAATTAACTCTGATTTTAATTATATTAATGAGATGCAGCACATATTCATGAACCATTAATAAGATTTAAATGGGTTAAAGGTGAATGAAAGCCAGATCAGGAGATCCAACCACCAAAAGCATCAAAGATCTCTTGTTTTTTCTTCTTTCTTTCTACAGTATTTTCTTTTTTTCTTAGGATGATGAAAAGAAGAGTGGCTCTGTTCACATTAAATGGTTAGAAGGCATGATTTCCTCAGCTCCATTGTTCTACAGCACTGTACACTCAGCATGCGGTCTTATTTCTAAGTTTGTGTTGATCAAATGATATTCATGTGTCCCAAACTATAAGTATCACATATGGAAGTAGGCATTGTATATTTATCTGGAAAACAATATCACAACACATTTGGGATGTGAAAATATCAAATTTTTTTTCTGAAACTTGCAAGTTTAGCCTATAAAATCAAAATAATTTTTTAAATCCACATTTCTTTAAGGTGGACATGTTGGTTATACCTTTATCATCCCAGCACTGTGAGGCTCAGGAAGGAAGATCTCAAGTTAGAGCACAGCTCAGGAAACTCAACAAATTAGGAAGAGCCTGTCTGAAGATTTAAAAAACAAGAAAGCACTAGAGACATAGCTCAGTACCATGGCCCTAGTTTCAATTCCCATTATGAGAAAACTAATCTAAACTAAACTAAAATACAATAAAAATCTATATTTTAACTACTTACGTAAATATTAGACAAGAAAACTACCAGTTTATCAGTTGGAGAGAAGCAAGTGAGTAATTTCAACATCTTTTGACACTATTAGCATTAGAGCACATAAACAAACATATCAGCAGACCAAGTAAATTATAGTTATTAAAGCTTTACAGGCAAATATATTTTCTTAACATTATTACTAAAACACTAAATGAGCTGTCCTTATACAAATCATTGAGTTTAGGGTATGATAAAATGATAAACAAATTGAGCTCTCAATCATTTTAAGACCTATCATTTAAAGCTTGTTTTAAACTTGTGCATAAGGTAAATACTTTAATAAAAGTCTTTATTTTCAGATATTTATTGCTATTCTTGAATTGCTACTGTCAAACATATTAAAGGATCAGATATCTTGATAATACATCAAAAATGTTTATATCAACAATCCATATAATACAATTAACAGACAAAAAGAGTTTTACAGATTTTTAAAGCCAACAGGGCTTGAATTTATATGTAGCAAATGTCTTTAATACTTCAAATTAATTGAGTACCAGTTAACTTATAAACATGACTACATTTTAGATGCAAAATATAATATCCATACATTTCTAAACATATGTGAAATAAAGACATATTTATTACCTATTAGTTTTTAAATATACTGCTGCTGTGAAGTCTCTTTTTCATGATGTTGATAAACTGTTAATTCTAAATACATATACCTGAAAGTGGGACTCTTAGTTCTAGCAAGGAGAGAAATGTACTTGTCAAAGGAGTTTGACTCCCCACCTAACCTGAATTTGTGTTTCTTGAAGTTTTTGCTTTATTCCTGCCTTAATTTATCATTGGTTCAAGTTAATTGAAAAGCTTTTGTTCCAGGGTTTAACACAATGCCAATTATATTAAAATTTACTTGGTCAGAGGTCAGAGGATTGCACATTTTGTCCTGGTTCCATTGCCGAAGGACTCTAGCTAGCTTTGGGAAGTGGCTCCAAAAGAAAGGGGGGGGTGAAGGCAAATCTGTAGTCAAATTTCCATTTCTTAGGTGAGGCAAGGAGAAGAAAAAAAGCCAATTTCTAGCAAGCAGATGTTTTGAGAAATATTTTTAATCAGATCAGAGCATATTTAATGCCATAGCCAGTTTAGCATGAAGCCAGGATTCTCAGTCAAAATGAAGAGAATAATCAAAACTGAAGAAGATATCACCAGCATTTACCCAAGTGGCTGCAAATCCAATGGGCAAAGAAGGCTTTAACTGGTACTTTTCTCTGATTCAGAAAAAGGTAAAAGCCAGGCTTTTAGCCTAGTGGTTCTGCCACCTGCCAGGCAAGTGCCAGTCCCAAGTTTGATCGCCGGTACAAAAAACAAACAAATAAACAGAAAAAGGTCAAAAGTAAAGCAGGTATGGAAATTTTTCTGATTCAAATAACTCCGTAGAGTATTGAGGAAAGTTACATTAAATCAGGGTCCATTTTCAGTTCTATAGGTCATTCTGTTCACAATAAAATCATCTTTTTAAAGTCATACATAACTGAAAGTCCTCTAGGTAGCACAGGTACTTACCATTTCTAAGCAAGTCATGACAGAAATCTAAAAACACACCCGGTTCTCTCTATTCTCCATCTCTTAATTCAAACTTTCTTTTCAAACAAGTTGAAGAATCTTGAATTCCAAATTTGTTAATGGAGAAGCTATATAGTACTTCAAAAAGTCCCCAGATAAATAACAAAGCCTATATTGGTTCATAAGTCAAAGAAAAAGGTGAAGTCTGTTGTCTCTGTAGGATGTAGGATGGATTTAACCACTTAACAGTTTACCCCAAATGTCACTTGGGCAGTCCTTTTATTTACATACTATTTGGAGTATTGCTCAGGCAGGTGATATTTCAACTACTTGATACTTTTTTTGAATGAGGTACACTTATATGTCTGATTATTTATTTGCTTATTTTTTTCATTGAGTTCATTAGTACTTCTTGAGTATGCAGAATAGTTACATTTATCATTGGGGTCTTTTACCTTTACATGACAGATTTTGATTCTCAGTTTTTCCCCATTCCCCTGCCCTCCCTTCATGCCCTCCACACTTCCCTATTTACAAAGACTTTGTTTCCATTGTTTCTTTTCTCATATTTTTTCTTTTCCCTTTTTCCTTTCCTCTACCCTTCCAACCTCTTTTACACCGTTAGCCCTTTTTCTCCTATTACACAATGTCACTTCTACAATTTTGATCTTATTTACACTCCTGGTTTTTCACACCAGAGAAACTATTCAGTATTTACACATGTGTGTCTTATTTATTGCATTTAAGATTATGGCCTCAATATGCATCCATTTTCCAATGAATGACTCTAATTTCTCATTCTTTATGGCTGAGTAGCATTACATTTTATAGAAAAACCACATCTTCTTTATCCAGTCTCCAACTGATGGGCAATTTGTTGCTTCCAAGTTTTATAGTGGCACAGTTTGTGATAGCTGATTACTTACTTTATATTGGCTGTTTTTTGTATGTTTTTATTTAGAATGCTGTATTCACCTTTAATGTTTGTTTCTAGTGAAGTATAATAATAATCCTAGTTATTTTCTTTTACTAATTTTTTTTATTTATGGAAAATTTATAATTTTGAACTACAATCTACACTTGATCTTAGCCAAAAGGTCAAGAAGCGATTGTATTACAATCTATAAAAACTCTTATTATGTGTGTTAAATATAATTTTCCAACTTCTCCAGAAGCCAGTGATGTTCTTTGACAATACAAAATGGACATATTTGGAGCACAGAGACTTAGTAGGAAGTACCGAATGATTTGCAAAAGAAAAAACTGAAGAAGGGAGAAATGTTAGCATATCAGAGAGGAAAGGTCGTGTGATATGAAGTGGAAAGGCAAAAAAAAAAAAAAAAAGAAAAAGAAAGACTCATAACTGTCAATAATAGAACTTGAAAGAAACTGTACTGTATCCCTAAAATGTACCAATAAACTCAATTAAAGCTGAAAAAAATAGAACTTGAAAGAAGAAACAAAACAGAAATATTCCAATAGTGGTCAATGCTTATAATAATTCTATGTATAGTGGTTAACAGTTGACCAATATTTAACAAGGTATCTCATATTAAAACAAATGAAGTGTATATATTTATACACCTTATGAATCAAATGATATGGAATTCATTTATTATTCATTTAAAGTACAGAGGGTCAAATTGTAATTTACAGTTTAGACTAGGTCTTATAGACCAATTTATTGAAACCTACAGGATACTGAAATGCCAATATAGATGTCTGTCACTGATGTCTTCACTATTATGTTTAATGAATAGACATTTTATTGAAATTCTACCAGTCACATAAAAAATGAGGAAAGGCCAACACAACTGAATAAAGTGTGTTATTCAAAGAAAGACAATAATGCAAAAAATTCAGAAAGGGAGTAGATAGTACTGTCCCGATTATAATGTTAAGTTGTATATTAAAAATTTTAAGGTATAACATACACAGAAAAAGTATTGAATACATTTAGTAAAAATTATCACCTTGTATTTCCTGTAATATTATATTATAAAATTAACAAAGTTATGCAATTTTTTGTCATCCTGTTTTTACATAATTGGACTGGTAAGTGATTAAACTTCAAACTGTACTGTACCTTAAATATATTGTCCTACCTAGAAATTTGAAGCCACTTCCCAAACTGATGCTCTGTTGAGTCTTACATAGGACAAGATGTCTCTTGCTTCATATTTATCCTGGCTGAAATCTGTCCAGCCAGGATGAGGCTCTGCAGTTTTCTATATCATGAACCGAGTCATACCAAAATCAAATAAAGACAAATAAATATCACAAAGCAACAAAATCAAGCTACCTTGAAATTTTCTTCCTTTGAATCTTCGCTTATTCTAGTCAGTGCCTCAGGATAACCTGTAATAAGGTTGCATGACTAAAAATAATGGAGTCTTCAAACCAACTGGTATTACTAAGGGACCTAAGAGAAGGTCCACCTATTTCATTAGCTCAATCAAGTAGTGGATACAGGAAATCCCTGGCAGGCACTTTGTACTTGTAAATGGGAAACTAGGTGGAGTCCATCAGCCCACACCCTACAAAAACTGTTTCTTTTAAAAGTCAACACAAGTATTTATTGGCAGTTCATACCATAAATGGGAAAGAAAGGAGAACTCTCAAGGTGCAAAAATGTCACTAGCAGCTGTTGGAATGTCCCTGAAGTCTTGATTTTAAGTTCAGCAAGCCACTAGATGTCAGTGCCTTTTTCCAAGTTCCTGTTCCTCTGAATGGGAAACTGGAAGACACATAACTTTCAGGAGTTGGGATTTATCTCCTAGTCAGCTTACCAAAACTGTTGTTAGCTGCTCAAGTTCATATGCTCAGGATTCTTTACTGTACAGTCACAAACAAGATGCAGAAGATAATTTTGAATGAAATTTTTAAAATGCTGAATTAAAATATAATTCCAAGGAGATGGAAAGGCCTCCTATTGCCAAACATGACCATCTACCTGCGTTGTGTGTGAGGGCATTTTATAGTTAAGAGCAGAGAGAGAATAGCATAAGACAATAGGTAGTTCTAGTCTCCTTTCCTCCTTCCCTACCCTTTTCCTCTTTCTCTTTCTCTTTTCTTTTGAAATGAAATTCTATCTCAACCTGATGTTTCTGCATATTATGTCTACTTCTCTGAGCTGAGAAAAGGTGGGGATAATAATTATACACCTGACCTAAGGAAATTTGGAGAAGCTGATGGAAAATATTGTGGTTAAGATATGAAATATTAATTTCTGAAAACTACAAGCAACTCAACCATATGCCATATTTCTTTCTTAATTTCTAGAGTAGGCAATAACAGCATTTTATTTTTAATTACATCTCCATTGGGTGCCGCCTAGCTAGGTATTTTTTGAAACATTACACCTTTTGGCCAGACACACGGATCTTTCCTAGATTAACAAAGTACCCTGTACTAGTTATACATGACACCATTGCATTTAAGTCAGTTTTATTTATTGTCAGCTGTCTATATTTTCTAGATAGCACTGACATTATGTCTTACCACATTCAGAAATTTCATTTAACCAAATTATTTTAGTAACCTAGTGAATAAAAATATTGCTTTGGCAGTCTGCAAAAGTGTAAATTGAGATCCTTCTCATGTGAAGATAAATTATAGTTGGCTGTTTGTTTTTGGAATTTAAGGTTAAGAACAAAGCATTTACAAAGTCAGTTATTAGCTACTGATTCTATCTATCTATCTATCTCCACTAAAAAAAACCAAATTAAAGATTATACTGGCTGCTCTACTTTGTTGAAACTTCAGTGATATACTACTAGTGTCTATACATTATTTGCTCTTTTCCGTAGGCTCCACAAGATTATTGTGTAGTGGATTTATTGGTACTATATTTGTAACTTCTAATATGTCCTTAATTTTTTTTTGTTTGGTCCGTCAGGTATTTTTTTCTGTTTCAAAATAATCTGTGTGGGCTCAGGGAAATCTTTAGCTTGTCGGTTATTATGTCTGAGGGATATTGGTCAAAAGCAAATTTACATGTGTATTGTTTTATAATATGAAGTAGAAAATGTGTTTACTCCTCAGGTGTAATTTTCATTTCAGTAATGTTTGTATAATGAAGATGAAAAAGCATAACATAAGTTCACTTCAAACATTTCAATTTTTACCCATTTTACATTAATTCCAGCCATTGTTGCATCTTCATCTTATCCAAGTCTAATCATATACACTATTAAGAATTCAACAAAAGTTTCAGAATTACAATGTATTGAGCCACAATGTCAAATAGTCCCAGAAATATTTTGCTTCACTCTCTGGCCATTTTATCTTCACTCAAACTTATGACCTCATGTCCTCGACCAAGGATTAGACAAAAAGATCTGAGACACTATTTTCAGTTTTCATTCTAATTAGTTAGTCAGACTATTGTTTCTAGATATTCATGATCAGCTTTCTCATTGTTCTTTTTGACATCTGGCTTTTTAAATTCCTTCAAACAACAGCAAGTAGAAGGCTATTTCTTGGGACCCTTCTATGTTGCCAATGATCAGAGGTTTGTGGATGTCCACTAGCCTTTGATAGCATTAAGGTCTTTATTTGGATTCTATTAGTGATGTCTGTTTAATTTAGAATATTTCTTCATAACAATGTAATAATTTCCTCCGGGCTGGGATGTCACTTGTCTGTCTCATTTTTATTTTTTCTTTTTCTGAATTACTGTAGTTTTCTTAATAAGCATATCTAATGCCTACGAAAGAAAGCTGAGACAATCAACTTGTTGTAGTCTTCTAGACGTGGTAGTGGTCTACTTTCTTTGTGACCTGATGGCTTCCTTGACTTCTTCACACGTAAATGTCCATCAGGGTAGTGATTTGCTATGGATCGTCACAATAAAATTGGACAGAAAATATAGAGGACATTGTAAGAATTCAGTTTCTTATGTTTATGGACAGGAAGAAGTTCAAAATTAATGTCAAGCAGGATTCAATTTCTAGAGAGATCTTTCTTCCTGTATATCAGTTGACCACCTTCTCTCTGTGTCCTCATATGACTTTTTCCTCAGTGCACAGGCATAGGGACAGAGTAAGCTCTCTGATGTTTTTTATAAGGAAACTAATTCTGTACAGTAAGAATTTAAATCTATAATTTAATTTAAATTTGATAAACATTCAAAACCTCAGTTTTCACCTCAGTCACATCCAGGGTTAAGCTTCAGTATACAAATTTGAAAGGTGGTGGAAGAACACAGTTCAATCCATAGCAAATAGACTTCTAAATTTTTTATCTGAGGACTGACTAAAATCTTCAGTTATATCCTTAAAATGTATGGTTATCTGTATCTAGTTCACTCAGGATACCACTCTGGATTCTGCCACACACAATCCGTCCTTCCATTATTGAGTTTCACCTAGTGTTCATCCTTTTGGCATATACCTAGATTTTGTCTCATTGCTACTAAGTCTCAGATCTTCTAGTGTAAGAAATAGGACTGTTTAATTTTAATTCTGGATGGTGCCCCTAACTGTGTCTATGTAACAGTGGTAAGACTGCAGATCCTGAACAAAAACCAAGTTACACAGTAGTTCCCCAGTGGTCCTAAGACACTTTGTGTTATTCTGGATGAAATGTCTGGGGAACTCACAGGTCTTCCAAAGAGAATAAGTAAAAAGGGCTGGCTCATTCTTTATTCTCATTATATGATTTTTTATTATTTATACTTAAAAATGTAGACTATGATGTTTCTTTGTATGTATGACTTCAAAACGATTACCAAAGTCAAACTGATTAATATACACAATACTTCACAGTTACCTTTGTGTGCTTAGTAATATCAGTCTCACCCTGTTTTTAAAAAATTCACATTTAGACTACCTCCAGTTTTCTCATCTCCTGAGTAGAATTGCTACTCTTCTCTCTTGCTCCCTTTACTACACATACTGAAAGAATGGCTACAATTATTTGTTCCACTCATTTTGTGTGACATGTCATTAACTCCTGTACTGAAATAGATATTTCCATTCTTAATTCTGTGAAAGATTTATTGAATTTTATTTTTACCCCTTTCTTACAAAAGTTTACTGTTAACTGCTATTCAATATCCTTTCACAATTATTTTTTTATATTCTCCTGTTTCCTTTTTTGGCTTTTTTCTGTTTTCTTAATTTTATTGGTATATTTTATACATATGTAATGTTAGCATTCATGACAGGGAGTTTATACGAGTTCAAGATATATCTGGCCTCTTCTTTTTTCCCCTTTACCTCCAATCCCATAAACCCTTCTTTCCCTTTGTGCTCTACATGCCTCTATGCATGATTCTTGACTCAATTATCATCCAAATTTATAATTAAGCTTATATGAGTCCTGTCCTAGAGTCACATTACTGTGTCTCCTGAAAAAAAAGTTCTCCATCGATTTCTTCTTTTTTTCCCATTAAGTTTATTGGTACAATTTTGGTATACAATACAGCTATATCATCATTGGGATCTTGTACCTTTACGTGATGTATCTTGGTTCTTGTTTTTCTACATTCCCCTGCATTTCCTTCACCCCCTCCAACCTTTCCTATTTACAAAGACTTTGTTTCCATGTTTTTCCTTTTCTTATATTTTTTGTTTTCCTTCTTCTTACCTTTCCCCTACTCCTCCCACTTCCTCTACTCCTTTAGACCTTTTCTTCCTATTACACAGTGTCAATTATACATTTTGATCCTTATATACACTTTTAGTTTTTAACACCAGAAAAACTATTCAATATTTATAAATGTGTCTTATTAATTTCACTTATGAGTATGGCCTCAATGTACATCCACTTAGCTATAAATGTCTCTACCTTCTCATTGTTTATGGCTCAGTAGTACTCCATTTTGTATATTTTTTAAAATGCACCTTTTTACCCAGTCTCCAGTTGGTGAGCAATTTGGGCTGTTTCCAAGTTTTAGCTATTACAAACTGCCAATATAAACATGGATGAGTATATATCTCTATGGTATGATTCTCTTAATTCTGTTATTAACATACACAGCAGAGGAATACCTGAGTCAAATGGGACTTCTAATCCTAGTTGTTTTGAGATATCTCCATATTGATTTCTACAGTATTTGCACTGGTCTGCACTCCCACCAACAATGAAGAAAAATCCCACCAGAATTTGTTATTGGTTGATTTTTTGATAGCAGCCATTCTTTCTGGGGTGAGGTTGATCCTCAGTGTTGTTTTAATCTGCATCTCTCCAATCATCGGTGATGTTGAACATTTTTTAACCTTTTTATTTGCGGCTTTTAATTGTTTTTCTGAGAAATGTCTGTTCACTTCAGATGCCCATTTTTGAATCATATCTTTATTTTGGGGGGCTTGATTTTTTTAAGTTCTTTATGTATTCTAGATAGTAATCCTTTGTCTGAGGAGCAGCTGGTAAAATTTTTTCACACATTGTAGGTTGTCTCTTAGCTCTGCTGGTGATTTCTCTTGCAGTGCAGAAACTTTTTAAAAAGATGAGATCTCAGTTGTTGATTCTTTATGCTAGTTCCCATGCTACTGAGGATTTACTCATAAAGTCTTTTCCTATGCAATGTCTTCAAGAGTTCTACCTAACTTATCTCCCAGCAAGTTTACTGTTTCTATTTTAATATTTATATCTTTAATCCACTTTTCTTTTAGTTTAATGCATGGTGAAAGATAGGAGTCTAGTTTTTATCTTTGGCAGGTTGAAATCCAGTTTTTCCAACACATTCATTGAAGTGGCTATCTTTCCTCCAGTGAGGATGTTTGGTTCCTTTGTCACTGATAATGTAGCTGAGTATGTCTGTAGTTGTTTCTGCATTTTATAATCTATTCCGCTGATCCTCAGTCTGTTTCTTTGCCAGTGCCATGCTGTTTTTATCACTGTGGCTTTGTAGTATAGTTTCCATCTGGGAATGGTGATATCTGCTGCTATGTCTCCGTTGCTTAGAATTGTTTTTGTTATTCTAGGTATTTTGTGATTCCTAATGAATTTTCAGATTGTATCCTTTAGTTCTGTGAAATACCCTGTTGGGATTTCAATTGGGATTTCATTGAATTTGTATAGCAGTTTTAGAAGCATGGACATTTTCATTATATCGGTTCTTTCTACCCAGGAAAAGGAATGTCTTTCCATTTTATTATATCCTTTTTGATCTTTTTTTTCAAAGTGTTTTAGTTCTCAATGTAGAGTATTTTGTTACCTTTGTTAGACTGATTCCTAGATATTTCATATTTTGGATGTTATTGTGAAAGGGATTATTTCCCTAATTTTAGTCTCAGTGAGTCTGTTAAATTGTGTACAAGAAGGCTATTGATTTTTTAGTGTTTACCTTGTATCCAGCTACTCTACTGAATCTGTCAATTAAGTCTAGAAGTTTTTTGGTAGATTGTTTTGTGTCTTCTATGTAGAGTATGATATCATCAGCAAATAATGACTGTTCAATTTCTTCCTTTACTATCTTTATTGCTCTTTTTTTCTGTTTTTTGTCTAACTGTTGTGGCTAATTTTTCTAAAACTATATTAAACAGGAGTGGTGATAGTGGCCATCCTTGTTTTGTTCCTAATTTTAGTGTGAATGTTTTCAGTTTCTGACCATTTAATATGATGTTGGCTGTTGGTTTTTCGTAGATAGTTTTTATCAAGTAGAGTTAAAGACCATCTATTCCAATTTTCTGCAGGTTTTTTTTTTATCATGAAGGGGTGTTGAATTTTGTTAATTGCTTTTTCTGCATCTATTGAGATGATCATATGGTTTTTGTACTTGACTCTGTTAACACAATGTATTTCATTTATTGATTTACATATGTTGAACCATCCTCACATCCCTGGTATTAATCCAACTTGGTCAGATTGTATAATCTTCTTGTGAACCTCTGTATTCTTTTGGCCAGTGTCTTACTGAGAATTTTTGCACCTATGTTCATTAGGAGATTGGCCTATAGTTCTCTTTTTTGTTGGGTCTTTCACTGGTTTTGGAATCAAAATAACACTTGCTTCCAGGAATGAATTTGGAAGTATTGCTTGCCTTTCATTTTCATTGGAAGTTTAAAGAGTAGTGTCAATAGCTCTTCTCTAAATTTCTTGTAGATTTCAGCAGTGAAGCCATCAGGACCTGCACTTTTCTTTGTTGGTAAAACTTTTATCATGTTTTCAATTTCACTGATTGTGATTGCAGTGTTTAGAGTTTTTATGTCTTCTTACTTCAACTTTGGTAATTCATCTGCATCTAGAAATCTGTCCATTTCTTCTGTGTTTTCTATTTTATTAGAATACAGGTTCTCAAAATATGTGTTAATGATCCCCAGGATTTCTGCTGGATTAGTTGTGATTTCTCCTTTTTCATTCCTTATTGCATGGATTTTAGCCTCTTCTTTCCTTTTTTTATAAGTTGGATAAAGGTTTATAAATTTTATTTATGCTTTCAAAAAAACCAACTCTTTGATTCACTGAATTTTTTGCATCATTCTGTTAGTCTCCATTACATTGATTTCTGCTCTGATCTTTATAATTTCCTCCTTTTTATGAGCTTGGCTTTATCTTGCTCTTCTTTTTCAAAGGGTTTAAGATTCACAATTAGGTTACTTATTTGAGCTCCTTGTTTTCCTAGTGTGGGCATTCACTGCTATGAATTTCCTATGTAGAACTGCCTTCATTGTATCCCATAAATTTCTGGATGTTGTGCTGGCATTATCATTATCACCCATTTCTTTACCATGTATATATTGTTGGGCACATTTTATCCATTTTCTAAATTGAACTTCACAGAGCATAACTATTTAAACTACTCTTACCATATTCACAACTGATCAAACTTGTCCCCCAAACCAAATCTTTTCTACTCATGAGTTCAACATCGCAATTGAAACAAACAGCATGACCTAGTAGCGAATGTCAAAACCCAGAAAAAAAATGCTATTCATGATCATCTCCTGTATCTTTAAGTTCTATTGACATTTACTTCACACGTGAATCAGGCCATTTTTTACAGTTTTCAATGTGATTATCATTGAAGTTCTCGTATGTCTGGTGTGTTAATTCATCTTCCTGATTTTCTGATATTTTTTACGTCTGGTTCTTCACTCTAAAATGAATTTATAGTTCTGTATTCCCATAAGTAAAAGCCAAAATATGATCCTAAGATTTTGGATAGTTTCTTAGTGTAACATTCCAGATCTTTTATGATCTGTCTCACATTTACCCTTTTTTATCAATTCTTGAATTTTTTCTTATACTCTATGATCCACCAGTTAAGTCTGACTCACCAAATCAGCCAGTGCTTACTAGAGAAACAAATTTAATGTGAGATATACAAATATATGAAAATTTACAAGTGTGGCTTACAATGGCATCCTGTAGAGTCAGAGGTGGTAGAGTGCAAAGGGCTGTCTGTGCACTGGAGATTAAAAGATCTACTTAAAGGCCTGGAGCTCACTTAGTGTCCTATGTGAGTCAGTATCTGGAGGCTGAAGGGTTTACAATGGAAGACTGAAGATTCTGTGTTGGAAGGCAAGGGATGACTTCCAAGGAGAAAGTTAAATCCAGAGGCCCTTTAAAGAAAACACAGTGAGCCTTTCTTCTTTGTTTCTCTTTCATTCCATCCATGTGACAAGCATATTGGTTGGTGTGACTCATATCCAGGCTCTTCTCTCTTCAGTAAAAACATTCAGCCACACTAAGAACTATGCTGATACAATTTAGTTGGGTGTTTCTTTTTCAAGTAGAGAAAATCAGTTAATTATCACAATCTATCCCTTGTCAACTTGACAATCTAACACATTTCCTAAATTATAGTCTCCAATTAAAAAGAAAGTTTCATAGTTATGCCTAACATATTACAACTGTCCTGTTAATAAATTGAAATGTACTAATTCCATCCACAGAATAGATGACAAGTTTTCTTTGGATGATGCTTATTTCTAGCATTTCATAACTTGAACGTTATAATGTAGATTTAATAATATTTAAGAATACATATTAAGTCTTTCATAGGAAGCATATTAGAAGAGAATTTGATGTCCTCTAAAAGCTCATGCTCTTATCTGTGGAGCATTTTGTAGGTGGCTTGGTCTAGGTTGTGTGAATGTGTATTAAGGATGTGATCCTGTGATTCAGGATCTGGATAAGGAAAGCCCCACCCTGGGTTGGGTGGTACCAATCCATAGGCCTGAAGCCTGGATGAAATATAAAGGGAAGAAAGAAGGCAGATTTGCTGCTGCTTTCTGCTTTGCTGCCTGTCTTGCCATGAACTATTTCTCCTCTGTCCTGCCTCTCTTTCATGCCACCCTGCCTTGGAGCCAGCAAAATATAGACTAAAATCTGTACATACTTAGCTGAAATAATATTTTCCTCCATCAACTTTGTATCATCAATGAGAAAAGTAGCCAAGACAATTTCCATTTCTCAACTGGATCACAGTCTCATCTTTCCAGAATATTTAAATCATACATCAGGGTGAAACACTTTCTAGCAGTCTCTTCTTTTCCTTTAGCACAATTCCACTAATAATTTAAGACTTATTTGAAATAGTTCCATTCTTCTTCCTATACATTCATCCCCCCTCTTTTTCTTATCTTTTGACCTGCAATTACTGTAACTATCAATTTTTCTATCTATAAGAATGAAGATATACATTGTTTATCTCAAATTCTAGTGCAAAGCTAGGGCAACATGGGTTGTATACTCAGCAATGTTAGCAAAATTTGGAAAATGAAATCTGAACTTCAAGGTGGATGGAAAAGCTGAAGAGTGTCAGATTGCAGTTTCTTAAAGTTGATCACAGTATTTTTCTTCCATGTGCTTTTCTACAATGGGACTGTAGATCATCTTACAGTAAGTAGTGTGCTCTGTTGCCTTACTATGTCTTCTCCAAGTCTAGGGCATCTCTGCCTTGCTCCAGACAACATACATGCTTGCAGACTCAAACTGCCCTGAGAGAAGTTTATCATACTATGGTCATATCCTCTGAGAAAGCAGAGCCAGACAGAGAGCACATTTATCATTATTATGAATTGGACACTTGGCTGCCTAATCCTCCATTAAGATAAGTGGATACAGGACTGTTCAGATGATTCTGGCTCCCAGCTACAAAATGACTACCAGTACATGAGTTTTCCCAGCAGTAGCACCATGCTTTGTAGATCAGAGCCAAGTGGATATGATTTTAATCTTTCTGAATTCCTAACACACAAAAACCATGAAGATAATAAAATGGTAGTTTTGCATATCACTAAATTGAGGGTTGCATACCCTCTACTATCAGAAATTGAAACAAAGGATATATCAGCAGTGAAATGAAATAGGTGAAAACTAACAAGTTAACAGCTCGTAACTTGAAGCTAAAAGAATGTGTCAAAGGAATATAAATGTTCCATAACTTGGGAATTCAGAGACTATTCTAGAATAGGAAAGTATTTCTTTAATCTTCTTTCATATTTTCTTTTATATTTTCCAGATGTTTTAATTTTGTTTAGGCTTTACTTTAAGTGAAATACTGTGCTAAAATTAATACAAGTTGTTTCCTAAATAACCCAATACATGTGTTTACAAACTTTAACATGTTTAGAGAGAAGCTTACATTTTCACTGACTCTGTGGCTCTAGCCTTGAAAGTCTTCCTAAACTGTTAAATTTTGGCTGACAAATAAATCAAAATCAACACAAAAAGATCTTGTATTATTCACTAGTTGCTGATATTTTTTTTCCTTGTTAAGTACTGCCAGCACTTCTAACTTTTTCAAATGTGTCTTCTTACAGCAAAGAAAAATCATTATATATTTTTTTAATTTTTTCTATTACTATTTCCTTTAGGAAATAGTTTACTATAAATGACAAACATAAGCAATAACTTATTTGCCTGAGTTGGCATTTTTGCTAAAGAAGCTTTTTGTTAATGTAAACAGGAAGAAAAAATTGCCAAATCCTTTAAGCATCATTAAAAAAGAATTTTAAATCTTGTTCTGTAGCTTCAAAAAAGAAAAGCTGTTACTGTCTGAAGGAATTAATTTCATATCACTATAAAATAAATATAATTGTCTAAAAGGAGCATCTAAATAGAAAAAACTTACTATATTGAAAAATGAGTTATACGGTATATTTTAAGACAGTATGTCAAAATATTCTTATCTTTTAGTTGAAAATATCTTAAAAGCTCAGATTTTAAATATAAGATCTTTTATTTATTTAAAATAAAAATAATAGAATAATTTACACATTACTCTTAAAAGTTTCACTTTTGTACGCATTTTAACTCTATCTATAAATATTTACCAGTCATAAATATATGGAATTCTAGAAGTGAAGCTTTTTACTATACTATTTTTACTGGAAAAAACTTTAAAAATATCTGTTCTTATAATTATTATTTAAAATTATTTCAATTATTTCCGTTTTCTGGATATATTGTTCAGATTTAATAGGAATTCATGAATAAATATTTAAATCAATGGTTCATTTTAAAAATAGTACTTTATAAAAGATTTCTGTACACATGCTTATTGATCATCATTGAATTATTTTCTTGGAGAAGTTTATAAATACAATATAAAATAGGTCGTGTTTATTTGAACTCCATGTCCCTTGACCTATATTAGTATATTGCTTTCCCAAGTGGTTATTCAAAGTCACAACCATATTATGCATATTTCAGGAAATTCTGTGGGCAGACATTCTTATTTGTAAAAAATATTGAAATTTTTATGATATGTGTGATGATATCCTTTCCTATTTAATCTGCAAGTTTTTTTATAAATTTTAAAATCGGGACTATATTGTGAATTGGCTTTGAATAGCCTTCTTTCAGGATCTAAAAGTTTCCATTAATCAATTACACAACTACAAAATTTGGCTGTGGAGTCAATAAGAATATTAACTCTTTATATAGAAGCCATGTGATACTGAGCAAAGAACTTCATCTCATTGTCATGACACAAATAAAATTGTCATTCTTAGAATGTCATGACTCAATGCAATAAAATATACCAAAATTCATTGCACAGCATAATGGCTGCTAGAATAAGCTCAATGAGCATTATACATTATTAACATTCTGTCGTTTTGCTTGATGGCCAGTTTTGTTTACATGTTCAAAATAATGAACATATATGCCTTGTGTACCAATATAATCATATTGCCTTTCACAGGACTTTGCACACAGTAAATCCCCTATATAGTAATTCCCCTTTTCAGCAGTTTCTTTTTTCTTGTTTTCAATTACCGGATGTAAATCATGGTTTGGAAATGATACATAGAAATTTCCATAAATAAATATATTATAAGTTTTATATTCTGCAGAAATGAAGTAGTATAATGAAATTTTGCAACTCCCCAATCTGTTTTGCTAGGGATTTGAATCATTCCTTTGCCAAACATATTCATGCTACTCTTCTATTAATCACTTAGTAACTCTTTACATTATTAGATCTACTGTCAGGCATTGCTTATGCACAAATAATGTAATTTATTTAATTATGGCTCCAGAGCACACGGGTAGCAAAGGTGGCAATTCAAATATTCCAGAGAGAAGCCACAAAATGTTTGCTTTAGGTGAAAAGTGGACTATTCTAGAGTCAACATGGCAAAAAAAGAAAAGTGCATGCTAAGATCACTAAAATCTACAATCATGATATAGTCTACTGTACCTTGAAATTGTGAAGGAGAAATAAATGCATGGTGATTTTGCTTTCACAATTGAAACTCCAAACATTATGGCCAATGACTGACCTTTAGGTAAAGTAAAAAAGCAATTATAGTGTAGACTTCAATATTATCCATGGTTTCAGGCATTTAGTGAGATTCTTGGAACATGCATCCTAGGTAAAAGTAGCATCTTCTTTCATAATTGTTAAAGAATTAAATGAATTAAACCTCCCTACTGGGAGGCTAAGAAGGAAAATCATGATTTCAAACTCAGCCTGGGCAACTTAAGGAGACTCCTGTTTCAAAAAAAACAAAACAAAGCAAAAAACAACAAAAAAAAACAAAACAAAAAAACCTGATCTGAATGTGTAGTTAAGTAAAAAATTCTTGGTTCAATACCCATTACTGCAAAAAAAAAAAAAAAAAAAAAAAAAAAAAAACCTTATTTGAATGGTTTATTAAAAAAAAAATTTTTGGTTCAAACCCCCTTTTTAAAAAAAAAAAAAAAAAAAAAAAAAAAAAAACCTTATTTGAATGGTTTATTAAAAAAAAAATTTTTGGTTCAAACCCCCTTTTTAAAAAAAAAAAAAAAAAAAAAAAAAAAAAAACCTTATTTGAATGGTTTATTAAAAAAAAAATTTTTGGTTCAAACCCCCTTTTTAAAAAAAAAAAAAAAAAAAAAAAAAAAAAAACCTTATTTGAATGGTTTATTAAAAAAAAAATTTTTGGTTCAAACCCCCTTTTTAAAAAAAAAAAAAAAAAAAAAAAAAAAAAAGAGAGAGAGAAAAAAAATTGAATGTACAAGGAAAGATTTGTATTTCATGTATACCTCTTAAAATATATTTTAATTGAAAACATTTTTCAGAATTACTACTTGCTATAAAGTTAATACTTAGAAGGAGTTTCATGGGAATTATTTAATTCTGATTCTAATCTAAATAATTAATTTATACTAAAAGATAAACTTATTTGAAGGGTTTATTAAACACAGATTGTACAGCTCTGTGAAGATTAGATCTGTCTACAAACCCTAAATAAAGAGGGGGAGAGAGGTTGAATGGATGGTAGGAGAATGAAAAAAAAAAAGCAAGATATATCATGTACAGGTACAAATTCCCCATGATGTGTGTGATCGTTATATATATCTAAAATGTATCAATACACAATTTTGAAAAGTAAAAAGCTATAAATTAGATTTCTGCATTAAAAATCCAGCAAAAAAATTTTTTTCCTACCAGGGATCAAACTCAGGACCTTGCATTTGAGAGGCATGCATGGTACCACTGAGCTAAATCCATGGCCTCCCAAAACATAACATTTTAAAGAAGAAAATATATAATTTTATTATTCTAGATTCTTATGGAAGATAATTTAACATTTATTGTTATCAAGAACAGAACAGTTTATAGCTGTTTTATTTGGAATAAGTTTTGGATTCAGTCCAATCCAATCCATTTACAATTTCTACAATAGCAATGAAAATCACTACCATCACAATTGCTTGATGATAATCCATTATAATGGAATTAACATAAAATATCTTGAGAAACATTTCAAAGTAGTAAGTTTCACTGAGTGATATGATTTGTAGTTGTTGGTCATTAAAGTAATACTGTGCCAAACAGCAATATTGCATTAGAGTAAGGATTTATCATTTAGAGGTAAAGAATTATTAATTAAATTTGTGTTTCTTAAATTATTGGTAAACTATTTGAGAAAGAAAATGTGTAAAAAGGCATCATCATTATAACAACATCTTAAATTTTAAAGATTTTAAAATTTAAAAGCATATAAATTTTCATTACAAGCAGATTTTAAGTGAATAAATGAAAAAATTTCTTTCATATTAGGTTACAAGTATTTTAAACATTTGTTTTTTAAAACCTACTGAATAGCTAAATGTAAATTGGACAGAATATCTGCAGCATGATAACAAATTATAGAAGCTGTTTGGGGCACAAACTAGATTTGAATATGTTCACCTCAGTGACACCTGTGTTTCCAAAAACTGGGGGTCACAGTTGGGCAGAAAATCAAGCTCCAGATCTGATGTGACAGTATCAAAAGAAGGCTTAATTCACAGTCTCAACCTATCTCCAACACTAAAATCAAGACACAGCCAGGAAGGTCTTGTGACATGCTGAGATCCAACATAGGAACATCTGCATGGATACCTTTGCAAATAATCAGATTTTGCTGAATCCACTGGGCCCTCGGAAATGGCTCTCTTTTCTTGGCTAGAAGTTAGCACCCTTCCCCAGCTTGTAGGTCAGGCAGAGCCTCACCTGAGGGAGACTGCATCATGTTCTGTGCTCTTCTTAAGATCATCCATACATCCTCTATTACTTCTAGATCTATAAAGTATGAAAAGCTAACAAAGCCCTACGGGTGTGTGCATTCATGCATACATGTGTGCGTGTGTGCATGCGTGCATGTGTGTATCAGGAGGACTTCATTACTAGTGTTACTTACATGTGGATTAGGCCTTATATTCTAGCAAGAATAGTTAAAGACAATCTTAAGCCTCTCCTGGATTAGAGAAAATGATGATAAGGTTTTGAAGAATTATTTTAGCAGAATTAATAAGATGTCAAAGGATACAGAAAGGTAGGCTGCTAGTATTAATTGATTTCAGAAGTATAGGGAATATAGTCTAGCTCCCCAAGAACACTGTGGTCCTCCACAAGTTCAGAAAACTATTAAATCAAAAGGAAAGTGAGAGTCAAGTCATTATGGTCATTTTTGAAGCCAGTAGTGGATGATTTTATACCCGAAGGCTGGTATTTCTTCATCTCCAGAGGCAAGATGAACATGATTAACACAGTGAAAGGAGGCTGGTGATCCAGGAAGATATCCATTCACAGATCTGTGGTGCTACACATAGAACTCAAGTGTGACTCTCACACTTCATGCATTGTTTGAAGGGGAGGTTGGGTCCCATAGGGAAAGATTGTGCAAGGATTCTAAAGAGTAGCAATTCTCTGACAGGGTGAGAAAATGTCATCATGCCTTCTTCACATGATGATATGTGACTGCAACATGTGGAACTCAGGACATAAAGCCTCAACCCAGGTCTGTTGAAATCTGTTGCAAAGGCTACCCAAAACATTTCATTTGCTGTGTCCTTGAGGGCATAGTGAGGTAGAGGCACCTTGCAGCATTCAGAACCAAAATATTTGTTCTCTAAACTTATCTAAGAATATTCACAATCTTCTTAGACATGTTCAAATGTAGACTACTAATAATACCCCTTGGCCAAAAAAATAAAAAATAAAAGAAATACTAACAAAGCTCAGATAGAATGGCAGAGATTTATACAACAATTGAAGGCACACACCAAGATGATCTCCTGAATATATGATTAAATATTGTTAAATTTTAGTGATATACATCTAAAATTTATTCCCTTGACTACTAACAAGATCTAACAATTTTGTAGATCTAAAATAAAAATGCAAATGTCTTTATGTAAAGTTTTTAAATTGCTGAGGAATACTTAGATTTCTATTTGCAAGTATTAATTTTTACTGTTGTTAAGGTGAAAATGCATAATCTGTAAATTCAAGAGTTAACTGTCATTTTTGTATGAGAAAAACATTTTGCTATTCATGGAATTTAAGTACATAAGAATATTGAACATGCAGCTGAAAGTGCTTTTAAAGATGTTTCACAGGAAGAGAATGTAAAAAATGATCAGCCTTTTTTTTTTTTTTCCAGAAGACCTAGAAATTCCTTACCTGTAGGTGACCTGGAAGCCAGTTATTTTTACTTTCAAGAACTAGAGCAAATGACTAACAGAGGACCATTGTGTGGGGCTGTACTTTTACGACTACATTTTAACTTCTTGCAGAGATCTTATAGAAAGTACTATAATGTGCATTGCCCATGTAGAGGAAAAAATGCATACTTCTATTCTTAGATGAGTGTTTCATAAAAGCTCTTTATTTTTTCTACCTTGGAACAGCTTGTGGTGGCTCTATGCCAAATCAGTTATGGGTTTGATGGTCATAAGCTAAAATATGTCATATGTTTTTTTAAAGTTTCTTTTCCTTAAAATTTCTTGATATTTTAAAAGTACATATAAGAAGAAACCTATACAGTAAGTCCCTGACTTACGAACATTTGAGTTGCAAACTTTCACAGACATGAACAGACTTTGCATTATGAATATTTGTAGATGCAAACAAATCACAGAAGTGGCTCCTGTGTCCATCGGACATTGCCACAGTTGTGCTGCTGTGTGCTTGCTGTGCGATAGTGTACAGCAGTACAGGGCTCAGTCAGAGCCAAGTTTATTGGGAGGCTGGAGGAAAAGCAGCAGGAGTGTGGAGGGGATGCTGGGAAGTACAAAGCAATATACATTGTAGATTTGTGTCAAAGGTGTACTAGACTCACTTTGTTGGACTTAGGAACCAATCCAATTTATAAACGCTCTCCATCAGTGGAACTCTTTAGTAAGTCGAGACTTACTGTGTCATGAGAGCGACAGTTTATCAGGTGATGCTCACTGTTACTTGGAGATGTAACTAGTTACTGAGTGCATAGGTCCCTTCCTTTCCAGCAGAACCCTTGTCTGCCCCTGACCATCTCCCAGTCTCAATGCCTTCACCCCAGATGAAGGCCCAGTAGTTTGAAGGAAACCTCATTTTACTGATACTATTGGGATGGGAATAAATTCTAGTCAGTAACATATAAAGAATTCTTCAAGGAGTTTCTGACAAAAGTTTTCTTATTTCTGGAAAAAATAAGACATGTAGAGATATTTCCTCATTGTTTTTAGCCCTGAAAGGTAAATCTTGGAACCGTTTTAGCTGTTTTAAAAAGATCCTAATTATTTAGCCAAAATATAATATTACCAGTGGAAGGCACAGAAAGATCATCCCCACTAAACTTATCATCTTTCCAGTAGGTGTGAGGTAATATGTTTTCTTATAATAAAATTAATTTGACTTGAGTTTCCTGATACTTATAGCTAAACTAATCATTCATACTAATTTTAGTATGCTCCAATACTACTTTTATTTCCTTTTCTTTTTTCCATTATTTCATAATTTTCGTGTACTTTTACATTTATTTCCAAAATCAACAGTAACTTGGTGTCACTAGGGAGTAATAAAATTAAAGTTAATACCAGAAATTTTAGAATTCAATGTCATCCAGAATTTTTTAAATCTTTGAAAAAGAGTGAAATACACTTTAAGAGTCATAATGAGTAATAGCTACTCATTTTATAATGTGTGCTAGATATTTTCATAAGTTTTCTGTACTACACTCTTACATACTGATAAAATTGGCATCGTTTCTTTATGCAAGTGAATTTCAAACTAAAAGATGTTAAGCAAGTTGTTTAAGGATGACCAAGATGTTAAATATAGGAATCCAGGATTTCGCCACCAGTGTTATTCATTCTAAAGCCTTCATATGTTTTTCAATATCATTAATTTAGAAAAGAGAGAAAGATGCGTTATCTTAAGATAACTCGCCTTAATTGTCACTTGGAATTATTACTAAGAATTTTGCCGGTAAGAAATTTCTCGCCATTACCTCTTTGGGGAACTACAGCCCACTCAATGTGGCAAAAATGATAATATGATGTTATATAATAAATATTTTGTTGTAGTGGTGTTGGAAAACAAACTTCAATATTTCAATGTCTTGTGAGAAATGTATGCCTTTTATTAGCTTTATTTACATTGAGAAGTCTGTGGATAATCCTGCTGTTGGCTTCAGGTTAAATTCATATGTGCTGTGCGCGTAGCACTTGATGGTGCTAGCTGCTACCTGGGGCAAGCACATTCTTTCTATGACAGGTACCTAAGCACACAGCCTAGAAAGAACTGTGATATCTCTAAAAGGCTCTACTGAGAGATTGGCCAAATCAGATTAGGTGGAAGAACACATCCATGTGTCAGGGGCTGCATTTGTGGTTGTGGAGAGGAGAGTTAATATTTGCAGAATAATATAATCTTCCATAAATACCAGCATGTTATATATTAGCTACTGTTTATATAAACATATGGCTCATTTGTTTAATGACTCATTTCATCATCCTTTTTCTTGTAATCATTGTTACTAAAATGCATGCATACACATGCTAAATAAAAAAATCCCAAAAGCTTATAATGTAAGCACAAAAATTCCAGTTTTTCTGGAAAAAATGACTGAATTTTATTTGTACTTGCATGTAATTATGAATTTAACTAAACCCTTTATATTATCTAATCTATTTAAATTTTTATGCAGCATCTCTTTGACTCCAAATCATGGAAAGCAAGACATATGAGCACTTACAACACTCTGTCACCTTTATTGTTTATTTTGAACTAAAAAAACCCACAGAAACCCAAAGCCTTGTTATGCACACACAGTTATCTGAGTTTAACAATTTCCAATTATGCTGTTTGAGTTTTAATTTAGACAGGCAGCTCCTACAGAAGAGTTCTCTGGTTTCAAAAGCTTTGTGTGGATGCTCATTTCTGTTGAAAGAAAAAATTTTAGGAAAAAATAAATTTATCAGAATTTGTTTGAGCAAAGAACAATTGAAGAATTAGGCAGCACCACGATATAATGGAGATTCAGAAAACCACAGCTCAACTGATCCCTGTGACATGGGCAGGTAGAAAAGGAAACAGCATGATCCACAAAAACAGCCTCTGAGGAACGAGCCCAGCTTTTGCCTTCCATGGATACGTTCTGCATAGCTGGTTGCCCAGGATTAGCTAGGCTTTGACTACTGTTCAGTTGAAACTCAGCTAGGTGTTCAAAGAGAACACTTTTAAGTTAGATTACAATCTGAGTATTAAATTGTAAATTTCAGTATAAAGAGAAATAAATAGGCTAATTTAATAATTCCAATAACGTTTTCTATAGATGTTTTATTTGTACACATTAATGATACAGGATAGGGGTTCCACTGTGGCATTCTCATGTGGATAAGATATTTTCCTTCTATGCTTTTGCGTCTCCAATTGCCCCTCTGTAATTTCACAGAATTGAAAACAGAGAGCCTTACCATCCTGAGAAATTTTCTTTTTCTTGAAGTCTTCATCACATGGGCATTGTGGCAGCAGAAGTGGGCTCAGGATCACCTTCTTGAGCAAGCACAGGTGAAGAAGTCACATGTTGTCACTTAACTAAAACTCGACAACAAACAGTAATAACAGAACTCTCAAGTACAGAGCCAGGAGAATAATTTTAAGAAACATATTTTTCACACCTTCTAGTACGATAAAAAATAAACCTGTGTACCAATATGCAGAAAAAAAATCAACAAAAAACGTAACACTTTCCTGCAACCTGTAACTCCTGTAAAAATTCTTTAATGGGGGCATGGAGAAAGATACTTTATGTTACGGACTCAGACCAATTTGGTTTAATAAAATACTTAGAAAAATAAACATGTAAAGAAAATGATATTAGCTTACTAACTTGTTTGCGATTCCATCTGAGATAACAATGGATTAATTCTCTAATGGGATCTATGTGTACATCTATTTGTTCCTTCTAAGTTTCATATGCAAATAGAGAAAGATGTTATGTGTGTCTTACTTTCTATGTAGGTGAAGTGTTAAATTTCATGAGAAACTTTACAAAAGATTTCATTCGACAATTTTCTTTCAGTTATCTGGCTCTCTTATAACAGATAAACTATATATTAAGATCTTTAGGACTATTGTGCATAAGCCAATAACTATATTATTGAAATTATTGTGGGCCAGAGATTTAGCTCAGTGGTTCCACCACCTGTCTTGAAAGTGCAAGGTCCTGAGTTAGAAACCAGGTATCAAAAAAAGAAGAAGAAATTATTATGATTGATTTGTCAGTTTTATTTTAAGATTTGTACCATAAAAGTTTTTGAAAAATATAACATGACAATTAAATTGAAGATTTTCAGATGGATAACCATAAAATAATCTCCATCAATATTTTGTTAGAATTTTTATGACAAATGGAAAATATTTGCCTACTTATTCACACTGATATGTCTACTAAATTTATAAGCAACTTAACTTTAATTAATCATTTGTAGTATAAGAATGAAGAACTAAGAATTGCTTTAAAAATGTATTGATATATCAGACATGTAATTAAATCATCCCATATTTTTTATTTGATCCAAACAAGAGATATTTACTGATTTTATTCGTTTAACCAATTTTTATGTTTTGTGCATTATCGATCAGTGATACTTTACCCCTTTCATTTATTTAAATCTCCACCTCAACAAAACTTTAAATGACACAGAGTTAGAACCAGAAACTGCTGTTGGGAGGTGGGAGGGAGGGCTGGGAAGTAGTGGATACTTCTTATTTGGAGGAATGAATGATTTTCCTCAAATCGTAGATACACATTCTCAGGGACTAGGCAAACCTGTAAAAGTTTGTAACCACAGCAATGGAGAGAAACCATTTGCAGTGGTATTGGGCTGAAAGAGATAGATTTAAAAGAAATACCTTCGCAAAAGGAGTTTTGATCCACAAAATATCTCTGTGCAGAAAACAAGTCCTACAGGAGAGATATTGTTGGGGGTGGATGTGGTGAAGCTTACTCTTCTCCCAAATTAGGGATGCACCAACGTTTCTGCAGAAGGATAAATTTTTATTTCATAATATTTAGATTAAAATCCTGACTTATAGACTTTCTGAAAAAGAACAATGGTCAACTAGTAGCTAACAGAACAAAGCCTCTTCAACTGATGAGTTGATAAGCCTCTATTATTTCCAAAAGTTTTGATAGGAAATGTTGGTTTCTCTGAAACAACAATTATTGGGCAAACCATAAAATTATAAGTAAAGAAAAAGGGTCATCAGGGGTAATTTAACTGGAATTCTAGAAGATCCATTTTGAACAAGTAATCTAAGTAAAGTAAAGCTGTTGTGCAAAGTACTGCAGAGTCCAATTGTCAATAAAATGATTATCTTCTAGTTTTCACTAAAAATGTGGATTTTAATATGCTTCACACTATTTTTGTCAGTATGTCATTACCAATATATGCTCAAGCTTTATTTTGCTATGTTTTTCCTCCACTTCTTCTGTGTTAATGCTTGTTTGATTCTCATATTTCCTCTTTGTAGGTAAGAAAAGGCACATAATGATGGCAATATTAACATTATAGACACTGACATTACCATATTAACATAATGCTCGGCAGCCTCTCTGTTCTCTACTAACTAGATGCTAACACTGTGCCCTGCCATCAACTCTAAGATGCAAGAGGAGTTTCCAAACATAGCCAAATATTTTCTGTTTCAGGAGGGCCAACATTTTCTGTTGAGAAGCACTCAGATACAAGCAGTTTCAAGATTATCTTCATGCATGTGATTCTCTCCTTACCCTACTTTTAGGGAGCAATTAATTCAATTGGTCACAATGTCCATGCACATGACCTGTGACTGAAAATCCTTGACTCTGAAAAGACAATGCCTAGGGAAAGAGAGCATGATCATTTTTAATATGCATGCTTTAATTCTTACCATTAAATTAATTATTGCATACTTAAAATGGAGACCTGAAACAAAACAAAACCTTCCATCAGGATCAAAGTCAAGTTTGCAATTAGTCTATGCCCTTCACTGCTGCTGCTGAGAAACTCAAGTAGAATGGAGACAATTATTCCAGACTGTTTAGCAAGTTCTCAACCTTAGGCCTCAGTACAAAGCATGCTTCTGGCAGTGCTTCCCACTGATCTCATTGAATTTAATCTCTCCCAAGCAAGCTTCAGGTTTCATAAGTGCAATTCCCTTCTTTACAGGTGTTTCTCAGAGGTGATTGCTATTTTTATAGGTAATTACCATTTATGTAATTAGATTAGGAAAGTTGGTAATTTGCAAGATGACTAGAATTGAAGAGTGATATTGTGAAGATTGATACTGTCACCATGTTTCTGATGCTTTCTTAGCCCCTTGAAGGAGAGGGGAGAAGGGTGACAAGCTGCTAAAACAGCAGTCTGGTTTCAAGGATGATCACTTCTAAGATAGACAAACCCAGCAAAAGTTTTACTTTACAATTTTGTGATACTTTGGTCCTTAACAGCTGCATATTTTATAAATTTTTTTTTCCAAAAATGTGTTATGTATTAATGCTGTGATTCTATTTCTTCAAGGAATTCATTCCTGGGATCTAAATGGAGGAGAGAGCAATCCTGTCCATTATTATTCCTGTGCTGGCTTCTGCCTCAGAGAGCGCTCCTGTTGTCTCATCCACCTGTTCTAAATTGACAACCAAATGCTCCTTTCCCTGGGGCTTCTTTTTAAAATATATGCTTACAAGAAAGGTGATGCCTGCTCTCAGTTTTGACATTCCAGCAATGTCCTCACTGAGACCTGGGACCATTAGAATGTCCTTTCAGGGATGAGTGCAGGAGATTTCTGTTAATATAAATATATTCCCTGAAATACATAATGGAACACAATGTTAAAATGAAGGTTAACATTATAACTATATAACTATATATATAATATATAATTATAGATATGTAATTAGTATATATCTATTATTAGTATATATGTATATTATACCTGTTCATTTAAAATGAATTAAATTAGTATATATATTATATATAATTAGTATATATACTAATTTTAAATGAATTAAATATATATATTTATATATTTTATATATATACACTAATTTAATTCATTTTTAAATGAGCAGATATAATTGAACAGATGATTGATGTAATAATCTGGTACTAATGATAATTTTAAATGGCTTCAAAATAAAACAGGAAGCTATTTCAATGCAATACCAAGATTAAGAGAAAACCAAATAAGATCCTAATGGTATAATTGACAATATGAAATAGGAAGAAAAAGGCTAAATGTGTAGGGGAAGTGGGAAGGGTAGGGAAAAGGATATAAAGGAAAAGAAAAAATGTAAGAAAATGAAAAAATGGAAATAAAGTATTTGTAAATAGGGAAGGGAGGAGGGGGTGAAGGGAGGGCAGGGGTATGGGGAAAAAATGAGAACCAAGGCCTGTCATGTAAAGGTACAAGATCCCATTGATGAATGTAACTGTACTGGATATCTAAAATGTACCAATAAACTCATGAAAAAAAGAACAGAAAAGAAAAGAAAATGAGGCCTTTGCTGGCAGATTTAATGAAAAGAATATTAGTGTTCACTACTCGGGAAGTGTTGTGCTTGATATCTGAAACAGGATAGTTCAAACACTGGAAGTGTAGTACACAGCTTCTTCTGAGATACCATTCCATCTGAATTTCCAGTAGTGGAATGCCACCAGAGAATCTGCTCCTAAGCCTTGCTTCTTACACTTTCGCCTACTGAAAACTAATAAACTCCAGTGCTAATAATGGACATATCCAAAAGAAAGGGCCTAGGAACTATCTTCCTTTTATTATACATTTCAATTAAATTCTTCCTCAATAATATTGCAGAAAAATAGGGATTGCATAATTTAGGTAAGTTATTTTGTATTCTACTACCTTTTAAATTTCTATTTTTGCAAAGATTTTATTCAAATGACTACTGGATTATATTAATAACCAGTTGTTCACCCTAACTCCTTGGCATGATATAAACCCTACAGAATTTAAAGAAATAAAAGACTGTCAGTGATCACAGGGAATGAATATGATAAAAGTAAAAATGCACTGAAGAAAGTGTGAAGATTTAGTGGTTATAGACAATCAGATCAAGTTATAACTCATTAAATAACTGACTTTTGAATAGAGGATTACATGTACTTCTGATTATACACACCAAGTGTTGTTAAAACTAAGTGGATGCAACAGTTCCATTACATCTTATTTCATTTTTTTGATATTATAGTGCACATTCAATGAACATAATGCACAAGGCAGACAAAGGAGATTAGTTTTCCAATATCAATAAACTTTGCTAGAGTTTTAAAAAAATAATGGCAATTCTGGGAACTTTATTCATATTCAAAAGAAAAACACAACAGTATATATTCTTCATATTCCAAAAGAGAGAGAGAGAGAGAGAGAGAGAGAGAGAGAGAGAGAGAGAGAGAGAGGAGTACTTCATATTCCAAAAGAGAGAGAGAGAGAGAGAGAGAGAGAGAGAAGTTTGGGGCCAGGGATTTGGCTCAGTGGTTCTGCCACCTGCCTTCCAAACTCAATGACTCAAGTTCAACCCCCAGTACAAAAACAAACAAACAAACAAATAAACAAAAAGCAAAAGAAACTTATGTAAAGCAATAAGATACTTTGTTAAAACAAATCCTCCATATATGGTGGTAGAACCTTCAGAACTGTCTAGAACCTTCCAGAATGTTTGACATCAATATTCCAAAGAGAGACCATGTCACTCCCCATTTCCCTGTCCATTCCCAGGCATGCACTAATCTACTTTTTTGTTTTGAGGAACTCATTATTTTACTATTTTAAACACTGTGTAGAATTGACTCATACACTGTGGGGTCAGGCCTCTGTGACAGTATATTTTCATCTAACAAAATAATTTCTAGATTCACCCATTTTGTGTCAGGTATCAATACCTAGTTTCTTTTTATTGTTTTTGATGTGCAATAATAAATCAGGGTTTTGATTTTTCCACATCCGTGTCAGCATTCACTTTCCTTTTGCCATTTATTTGAACAGATAGAAAAAGCAAAGTAGTATTTAATTTTAATTTTGATCTGCATTTCTCTGTCAGTGTGTGGTGCTGTATACTTTTCTATGTGTTTTTTAGCCACTGAAATACCTTCTTCATAAAATTAAATATTTTTTATATTTCTAAGAAAGTTATTTTTTCTTTTTATTGTCGAGATGTTAGACAATTTTATTGTTGAGATGTGAGATGCTAGGCCCTTATTTTACATGAGTTTTAACTTGTTTTCTTCCATTTATTTTTTGACAGTTAAATTTGATGAATAAAATCTTTTTATAATTGTAGCATGAGATTCATGTATTTTTGTTATTGTTTCTTAACATAATCTAGTAATGTCTAACATAATTGAATAATCTAAGGTTATAAATATTGGTACATAGTTACTCTGTTGAGCTTTATATTTTAACAATGTTTTTTGTTCTCTTGATGCATTTGGTGTTCATTTGTATATATAGTATGAGGTAAGGGTCCAAATTCTATTTCATATGGATATAACCATTTCTTGAAAGGACTTCATTATCTTCTTTGAAAGAATTTCACAGACTTGTTAAAAATCAATTGATCATAAATACATGAGTTTAACTCTTGTATTTCAATTTTGTTCCATCTATTCATGTACCAGTACTATGAAGTCTTTATTACTCTTGTTTGACAAGCAATTTTAGAATTGAGTATGAATTTTTAAATTTTATTCTTCTGGCAACTTGTTTTATTGATTGCTTCTGAGTTCTCTGAATTTTCTATGAGTATCAGGCTAACCTTTCCATCTAAAAGAAAGGCAGTGAATTTGTCATGTGTATTGTAGTCTTTAAATCAATTTTTGTGTATTTATATTTTAATATTATGCCTTCTGATTCATAAAGAATGGATGTTTTCTCCTTCATTTCAAAACCTTTATTCTCAGATTTCATTGTTCAAGTCTTGCACTTCTTTGACTAACTTTATTCCAAAGCAGGTCTTTCTTTATGCTAACAAATGAAATTCTTCCTTTAACTTCATTTTTCGTTTTTACTACTGGTATGTCAAATTGTAAACAATCTCTTAATATTGAGTTAGTATCATGAAACTTTGCTAAGCAATTTGGGGAAATTACTTATAATTAAGATTAAGCTATCTACAAATAGATATGATTTTAATATTCCCTTTAAAATCTGGGTATGTTCTTTTCTTTCTTGGTTCATTGATGTGGTAACAAGGTACAGTATATTGTTAAAAAGAGATTATGAAAATAGTCTTCATTGTGCTGTTGCTGATCATAAAGGAAACATTTTTTGCTCATGTATTTTTTATTAGTACACATTGTTATTAGTACACATTAGTACCAAATGATTACATTCATTGTCGGGAGTTTATACATGCTCATACCACACGTTAATTCTTTTGTTGTCCCCTTCCTCTCTCATCTTGCCATGCTCCTACAGGAAAATAAAGCATAGATAATAGAAAGTAAATGGGAAGAGAAGGAAGAGAAAAGCGCTTTTTTAAAATTAATTTTATTGAGTTTATTGGTACATTTTAGGGATACAGTACAGTTACATTCATTGTTGGGATCATGTACCTCTACATGACAAGTCTTGATTCTCATTTTTTCCCCTTACCTCTGCCCTACCTTCACCCCCTCCTCCCCTCCCCATCTACAAACACTTTATTTTCATCTTTTCATTCTCTCACATTTTTTTCCCTTTTTGTTCTTCCTCTATGCATCACACCTTCCATACACCTTTAGCTCCTTTCTTCAAATTTCTAAATGTCAGTAATCTTATTAGAATCTTATGCATTGTTGCAGATTATTTACACCAGGGAGACTATTTGGTATTTACACATGTGTGACTTATTTATTTCACTTAGGAGTATATCTTCAATATGTATCCATTTTCCTATGAATGAATCTATTCTCTCGCTCTTTATGGCTGAGTAATATTCCATTTTATAGAAAAACCACAACTTCTTTATCCAGTTTCCAATGGATGGGCAAATAGGCTGTTTCCAAGATTTAGCTATTACAAACTGTGCCGCTATAAACATGGGTGCACATACTTCTCTGTGATATGATTCTTTTAGTTCTCTTGGAAAGATACCCAGCAGAGGGATGGCTGGGTCAAATGGAACCTCCAGTCCAAGCTCTTTGAGGTATCTCCATATTGATTTCCATAGTGGTTGCACTAGTCTGCACTCCCACCAACAATGGAGGAGGGTTCCTTTCTCCCCACAACCCCGCCAACATTTGTTATTGTGTGATTTCTTGATAGCAGCCATTCTTTGTGGGGTGAGGTGGAATCTCAGTGTTGTTTTCATCTGCATCTCTCGAATGACCAGTGATGTGGAACATTTTTTCATATATTTTCTTGCTGCTTTCACTTCTTTGTATGAGAAATGTCTGTTCATTTCGGATGCCCATTTTTGGATCGGGTCTTTATATTTGGGGGGACTGATTGTTTTGAGTTCTTTATATATCCTTGATAATAGTCCTTTGTCTGAGGTACAGCTGGTAAAAATTTTTTCCCACATTGTAGATTGTCTCTTAGTTCTGCTAATGGTTTCTTTTGAAGTACAGAAGCTTTTTAGTAAGATGAGATCCCAGTTGTTGATTCTTTCTGCTAGTTCCCGTGCTACTGAGGATTTGTTCATAAAGTCTTTTCCTATACCAATGTCTTCCAGAGTTCTGCCTAACTTACTTTCCAGCAAGTTTAATGTTTCTGTTTTAATATTTAGATCTTTAATCCATTTGGATTTTAATTTAGTGCATGGCGAAAGATAAGGGTCTAATTTTAATCTGTGACAGGTTGATATCCAGTTTTTCCAACACCATTTATTAAAGAGGCTATCTTTCCTCCACTGAGGATGGTGAGCTCCTTTGTCGAAGATGAGGTAGCTGAGTACATCTGCATTTGTTTTTGTGTCTTCCAGTCTGTTCCATTGATCCTCAGGCCTATTTCTTTGCCAGTACCATGCTGATTTTATCACAGTGGCTTTGTAGTATAGTTTCAAATTGGGAATTGTTACACCTGGTGCCATGTGACTGTTGCCTATAATGGCTTTTGCTATTCTAGGTCTCTTGTGGTTCCAAATGAATTTTTGGATTCTTTTTTCTAGTTCTGTGAAATATAGTGTTGGAATTTCAATTGGCATTGCATTGAATGTATATAGCAGTTTCGGTAGTATGGCCATTTTCACTATGTTGATTCTTCCTACCCAGGAGCAGGGGATATCTTTCCATTTTTTTATATCCTCTTCGATTTCTTTTTTCAGAGTGCTGTAGTTTTCAGTGTAGAGATCTTTTGTTTCTTTTGTTAGATTGATTCCTAGATACTTCATTTTTTTGGATGCTATTGTAAAAGGAATTTTTTCCCTTATTTCTCTTTCTGTCTGTCTGTTATTTGTGTATAGAAAGGCTATTGATTTTTGGGTATTCACCTTGTATCCAGATACTTTACTGAATCTGTCAATTAAGTCTAGAAGTTTTTTGGTGGAGTTTTTTGGATCTTCAATGTAGAGTATCATATCATCAGCAAATAATGATAGTTTAACTTCTTCCTTTCCTATCTTTATTGCTTTAATTTCTTTCTCTTGTCTAATTGCTGTGGCTAATGTTTCCAGAACTATATTGAAGAGAAGTGGCGATAGTGGGCATCCTTGTCTTGTTCCTGATTTTAACATGAAGGTTTTCAATTTTTGGCCTTTTAATATGATGTTGGCTGATGGTTTTTCATCAATAGCCTTTATTAAATTGAGGTATAGACGATCTATTCCAATTTTTTGCAAGGTTTTTATCATGAATGGGTGTTGAATTTTATCAAATGCTTTTTCTGCATCTATTGAGAGGATCATATGGTTTTTGTCCTTGACTTTGTTAATATAATGTATTACATTTATTGACTTTCGTATGTTGAACCACCCTTGCATCTCTGGAATAAATCCGACTTGGTCAGGATGGATGATCTTCTTAATAATCCTCTGTATTCTGTTTGCTAGTATCTTATTAAGGATTTTTGCATCTATATTCATTAAGGAGATTGGTCTGTAGTTCTCCTTTTTGGTTGTATCTTTCTCTGGTTTGGGAATCAGAGTGATACTTGCTTCCAGGAATGAATTTGGAAGTATAGCTTCTCTTTCAATTTCATTGAAAAGTTTGAAGAGTAATGGTAGTAGTTCTTCTCTAAATGTCTTGTAAAATTCAGCAGTGAATCCATCAGGGCCTGGGCTTTTCTTTGTTGGTAAGTTTTTAATTACATTTTCAATTTCACTGATTGTGATTGGGGTGTTTAAAATGTTTTTATCTTCTTCGTTCAACTTTGGTAATTCATAAGTATCTAGAAATCTGTCCATTTCTTCTGTGTTTTCCATTTTATTAGAGTACAGGTTCTCAAAGTAGGTGTTCATGATCCTCTGGATTTCTTTCGGATCTGTTGTGACTTCGCCTTTTTCATTCCTAATTGCATGGATCTGAGCCTTTTCTTTCCTTTTTTTGATAAGATTAGCTAAGGGTTTGTCAATTTTATTTATTCTTTCAAAAAACCAGCTCTTTGTTTCATTTATTTTTTGTATCGTTTTCTTAATTTCAATTGCATTGATTTCTGCTCGGATCTTTATAATTTCCTCTCTTGTTCGAGCTTTGGGTTTTTCTTGCTCTTGTTTTTCTAGGAGTCTAAGTTTCATCGTTAAGTTGTTTATTTGAGCCCGCTCTGTTTTCCTAGTGTGGGCATTCAATGTTATGAATTTTCCACGTAGAACTGCTTTCATTGTGTCCCAAAGATTCCTGTATGTTGTATTGGCATTCTCATTTATTTGTAAAAACTGTCTAATTTCTTCTTTAATTTCCTCTGTAATCCATTGATTGTTTAGGAGAGTGTTGTTCAGTTTCCATGTGCTTGTGAAGTTTCTATAGTTTCTTGTGCTATTGATGTCTAGTTTGATTGCACTATGATCTGATAATAAACAGGGGATGACTTCAATTTTTTTGCATTTATTTAGACCTGTTTTGTGAGCCAGTATGTGGTCTATTTTGGAGAATGATCCATGTGCAGCCGAAAAGAATGTATATTCTGGTTTTTGGGGGTGGAATACTCTATAAACATCTATTAAGTCCATGTGTTCCAAAGCTTGGTTCAGTTCTATTATTTCATTGTTGATTTTCTGCCTAGTAGATCTGTCAATTTGTGATAGTGGGGTATTTAAATCCCCCACTACAATTGTATTAGTGCTTATTTGGTTTTTCATGTTACTTAATATTTGTTTTATATAGTTGGGGGCATTTGTATTTGGTGCATATATGTTTATGATTGTCAGCTCTTCCTCTTGAATTGTTCCCTTTACAAGGATGTAGTGTCCTTCTTTGTCTCTCTTAATGAGTTTTGGTTTGAAATTTACTTTTTCTGAGAATAAGATTGCTACCCCTGCTTTTTTCTGGACTCCTGACGCATGGAGAATTGTTTTCCATCCTTTCACTTTCAGTCTATGGACTTCCTTTTGCACTAGGTGTGTTTCTTGTATACAACATATTGTTGGATTTTGCTTCTTAATCCATTCTGCCAATCTGTTTCTCTTGATTGGTGAATTGAGGCCATTAACATTGATGGTTATAACTGATATATTTTGACTTATTCTTATCATGTTGTTGTCCTTTTGTTGACTCTTTTTACTTTTTCTCCCATCTCCTTTTAGTTTCTTGCCTTGCCTATTTGATTTGGTCTATTGGGCCTCATGTTATTGTGAATTTCGTTGTCCTGAGAAAAGCAATTTTTAAAAAGAGAATCAAAGAAAAAAATGGAAAAAGAGCTTCTTCAAAATGTTCATTTATTTACTCAATAGATGACTTAGTCTTTGAAGGAATTCCACTATATTTATAGTTTCTTGTGTCTCAAAGTTGAATATTGTAATTTTTCTGTATCTGTTGAAGTAATCACACTCCCTGTCTTGATACTATTATGATATATTTCAGTGTTTTATTTGCCTTACATTGAACCAACCTTGCATTCTTTGAATAAACCACACCTGGCTAACATTCATAGTCATTGTTGTGTGATGTCATTTATTTTACTATTTTTTCCTGCTTTTATATTCCATGAGATTTTGCCCTGTAGTTTTCTATTGTATTATTTCTGTCCAGTTTTTATGTTGTATTAATACTGGTTTCTTGGATTTATTAGAATGTGTTCCCTTCTCTTTTATTTCTTGGAAGCATACACAAAAGGGAAGGATTTTTTTATTAAATGCTAGGCAGAATTTACCAATGGAACCATTTGTCCTGATATTTGTAAAAAATTGTAAGCATAAAGATTTCCCTCCTATGCTGTAAGTATATGTGAGTTTTAACAAACACAGGCTATCATGTATCTACCCAAAAATTATAACATGGAAATGCTACATTGTTCTTTAAAAACTTTTTCTTCCCTTTTTCAATCCTCTCCACTTTCCTTATCCAGAATACTTGGCAAGCCCTGAGGTTACTATTTTTGTAGGTTGCTTTTTTTTCTCATATTCTATAAACAGTACTTTGCCTTCTCAGAGCAGCTTCTTTGACAGCAATATTCATTTAAATAGTATTCATAGTCTTGAATGGCTGTGTAGTCATTTGTTCCTATTACTGAGTAATATTTAATTGCATGGGTGTAGCACTTATTTTTTATTCTTTACTGTAAATGCCATAATATTTAAGCAATCATCTTCTCTATACAGATATGTCTCAAGCAAGTATGTTTTAAGATATGTTTTTATATTAAAAATAGTTTAATCAAGATGACAAAATATTTGAAAAGCATCTCAAATTTCTGAAATTTCAATTATTCATTCTCTTATTATAAGTTGAAATATTATTTATAAATATTGTTATTCTGACATCATAAAATTTTATATCTCCTGAACCCTAATATATGGGTATATCCTGAAACAATGTTATAATTATTTTCAAATTTCAATTTCCATAGGTGTTTTCAAGATAAAATGAATACAATTGAAAGATTGTAAATCAATAATGTAAAAAGCATTGTAGTTTAAAGAAATACAGAATTAACTCAGTTGTATATCACCAATATTTCAACTATATGCTAAGAATATACTTGATTTAAAAAATGAGCTAGATAAATTTGGTGAAGATGCCAATTTTGATTTAAACAGTTTATCTTTGTGACAAACATGTAAAATATACAATTTTGGTTTGGAAGAATATTAGAATATAATCTAAATAATACCTTTTTTAGTTATTTAGAGAGGTAAAATAATGGCTTAGTCCATGTACATTGTAGAAAAAGTAGATGACATTCTCCACTTACTGCTTCCTTTGAAAGACAGCATCACAACTCAAAATTCTACTGTCAGGCTAAAAAGAAATAATATCTATTTACCAAATTAATGATGAGTAGCTTGCTAATATTCTAAATGAAAAAAATCTGAAAATAATTTTCTCCTTAGTTAAAACAAAACAAAAGAAAAATACAATATTTCTGCTAAGAAGAATTAAAACAAGCACCAATTGAAGGACTGAACAATCTGTTAAGTTGAGTAGAAATTATGAGTACAACACAGGTTGTAAAGTCAGAAAAATGTCAGAAACAATACTGAGCCGATAATAATAGTTCTGAGAATATGACAATTTATAGCCTTGGGCCTCAGTATTCTCTTTCATAAAATGTAGTTCATAATATTATTACTTTATAAGTTTTATGAATGTACATTAAAATAAGTCACTTAGATCTACAGTATAGCTAATGTTTTTATGAAACATTGCATTCCAATGTGCATTGAATTAAGCAACAGTTTCATACGTAGCATAACGGATGAAATTCAAGACTATATTCATATTGTATGCATCAAAATAGAGGTTCAGAATATGGATTACAAATAGAAGACAGAATTTTGATTTACTTTGGTAAATTAAAGCATTCAAGTTTATAGAGGACACAAATATTTGACATGTTGCTGAGGAGGAGAAACAAAGTCAAGTTTTTATTTAAACTAATAATTGCTGCATATAATTTGGAAGCCTAAGTGAAATAATTTCCACAGAGAGAAAAAAAGATAATTTTAGTAAAAGTGGTATCTGAAAAAAATAACCATAAATGAATATTTACAAACTATCCATTAAATATGAAATAATTCTAGTCCTAGAAAATCTTAATAAATTAAGAAATGTTAAACAATACAAATATCTGGATAATAATGGAGGAAAAGAGTTACAAAATTATATAATGATTTTAAAATATCATATATGTGTGTGGTTTGAGTGTGAGAATATGTGAACAAATATAAAAATATATACACTCCTTACTAAATATTTTAGTTGTAACTTGAATGTTTTAACACCAAAGCAAGAAATTTCTTTTTGCTACACTTGGTGTGATTAAAATATTACTGATGCTATTTCTGACTTGGAAGTGAATCTACTTTTTGAGAAGGTCAAATGATTTTTGGTAAAAGACTAGTAATGCCCAAACTTCACAGATAGAGTATTCCTATAGTAGCTGGCATCGTGAGAATTTCTATGTGGAGTTAAATGAAATAAAAAGTACTTTGAAATTTGAACAAATATAGAAAACTCTGGATAGGGTTTAAGAGAGAAGGAGTCAGACAGATGTCTCAATAACTGATTCAGCAGATCTGCGCAGCCCCTGGATCACCAGCACACCTGAACTCTGTGGTGACATCAAGCAGCACTGAGAAGCAGCACTACTGTGTCCTGAAGAGCCTTGAGAGAGTTAACACTGGGACCTGCAGGACTTGCATCTTCTTCAGGATGACATTTCCACATGTGTGAAAGAAGAGGGTAAAATGTAAAGAGACTGATACCAGAATTTCAGCTCTGTTGGACCACCACAGTTTCCTTCAATGTGAGCAGTAAAATGAAATATTTGTGTTGTAATTTGAAATTGATACCTCAGAAGCGTATATGTTAGCAGCTTGGTCCCCACTCTGTGGCACCGAGAGGTGTCCCACTGTGTTTTACCTCAGTAAGGTCCAAAAGCAATAAAGTCAGCTGATAATGGACTTAATTCTCTGAAACCATGAGCCAAAGTAAGGCTTTCCTTTTTTTTTTTGTTTTTTTTTTTTGGTACTGGGTATCAAACTTGGGTCTTTGTGCTTTCAAGGAAGGCGGCAGAACCACTGAGCTAAATCTCTGGCCCAAGCTTTCCTTTTTAAAGTTGATTTCTCAGATATCTTGTAAAAGTGATAGACTAACACAGGATGTTGGTACCAAAATGTGGGGTCATTGCTGGAGTTATAAATGACAATGTGGCTCAGAAGCTTTTGGAACTGGTTTGGAGGAGGAATTTGGAAAATTTTGGAAAAGCATGTTGGAGAAAGCCTAGAATGCTGTAAGCAGAATCTATGATGTAATTCTGAAAACCAAACTGCTGAGAGAATATGGACTGGGAGGGCCAGACTCATGAATCTTTATGTGCCATGACGACTGTTCTGGGAACTGAACCATAGGATAATTTGCATTGTAGCACGGCAAAGAATTTGTCAAAATTTTGTCCATGCTAGGGGCCTTTGTGAGGCTGTTTTAAAGGGATGGATTATTGTACCTGGAAACAAATATTTCAAGCAACACAGCATTCAGGCTTTTGCAGTGATATCTGTGGCTACTTATATCCATATTTATACTCAGAATCAGGAGAAAAAAGCAGAAGACAAAAAGTTGAATTACTTGAAGTTTGGCCAGAAAAAGAGTGAATTTAAAGTTCTGGACCAGGAAAAGTATAGTTGCGTAAGATATCAGTTCCATTAAAAATCCAAGTACTTTTTATGAGGACTAAAAGAAATACAATTTGAGGAATTGGCAAGACCCCACTCATCACAGGCTCAAAAGTGTTCCTTCGAGGAAAGAGTTTGTGGGCCCTGGTACAATTTAGAATAGCAACATACCCAGAGAGCCTGCGGAGTGTGATGGTTTTGCAGGCATACAGAGTGCAAAACAGAGGTTATAAGGGTTTCCACTGAGATTTAAAAGGAAAGTTTGGGGAGAAGTGGAAAGTGGGTGTCACGGTGGAACTGCCTGCATGCACATCCTGACAGACGGATGCAAAAGGCTGCCAGAGCGAAGTCAGTGCTACAGTGGAAACCACAGAAAGTTATAAATGCCTCGGATGAGGAACACCTGCTAGGAGAAGCTGTCAGCAACGCAGAGCCCATCCAAGAGAGTCAGTATGTGGGCAGCAGAGAACACGGTTGTCCAAACCCTTTGGAGCTAACGTAATACCTCCTGTGCCTCTGATGAAGGACAGGGAGGACAGGATTTAATGTTTGCCCTGCTAGGTTTGTGTCTCATCTTGGAGTTTTCCTTCATTTCCTTGCTCTTTTGGAATGCAGTGTTTATTATATAACTTTTGCTTTGATTATTATAAGCACCCACAGCTAAGAGCTTGCCTTGAGTCTCAGAGGGGAGTTAAAGTTTGTACTTTTCAGCAATACTGGACATTTTAAGACTTGGTATTGTTGGAGAAGGATTAAACGCATTTTGCATTGTGAAGACATGTACCTTTGGGGTCCAGGATGGAATATAATGGTAGGTGGCATAAATGTTTCCCAAGAGCCTATAAACTAAAGACTTGGTTTTCAGCTTCTGGTGCCACTGGAAAACGATAAAATCTTCAGTAGGCGGGGTTTATTAGGAGGAAGTTAGGTCACTGGGAGCATGACATTGATGAAGATATCATGACCCAGCCCCTTCCTCTCTACTTTGCTTGCTAGGCAACTTGAGGTGAACAGATTTACTCTACTATGTATTCATTACCAGGATGTTCTGCTTACCACAGGACTGAAAGTAATGACACCAGTTGACTGTGGACTAAAATCTGACACTGTGAATCAAAATAAATCTTTCTTGTTTTAGATTGATTTTTCTCAGATATTTTTGTCACAGTGACAGAAAACTAACACAACATGTAACCTAATTAAATTGTAGTATTTATACATCGGATCAATTATTAGGATGCATTTCATTCAGAGATTTTACTATAAATTTGCATTATTCAAATTTTCGCAAACTCAAACTTAGATACACAAAAAGAAATATCACTGTTTATTACAAATGAATTCAAATGAATCCAGAAACCTGTCCCTAGAAAGTGGCTAAAGCATCAAGAATAAGATACTATCATTTGCCAAAATTTATTCCTATTTTCCTATACTTACACTTTTATCCACTTGCTTGTAAATAATTTACTATTGAGCTATGACAATCCTTAAAAGATGATCTGACACAGGCACTTGCTTTAGTCTGTCTGATAAACAAATGCAGTATTTATAACACATCTCAATTTTTTTTTCATCGCCTTTCCATTCCTTCCACCTCTTCCCTCTGTCAGTCTACTTCTCTTTTGCAAAATATCTGTCTCTCTAATTTCTATTATCCTTCTTTTCTCTTGCCTTTACATTTTGGGTTTCTCCTTAGAAACCATTCAATATTCAGCTACTGTGTTTGGTTAATTTCACTTAACATTGTGGTCTCAAAGTGTATCATTTACAAATGACTAAAGTTAACCCATATTTAGGACAGAGTAAGACTCTGCTGTGTACAATAGCACATTTGTCTTATTCATTCATCTTTTGGTGTACATATAGGCTGCTTCCAAGATTTAGGTATTATAAGTTGTGCAACTATGGTATAAACAGTGGTATGCATATATCACTGTTAAATGATGTTCTTAACTCTTTTAGGAGGAATCTAGGAAGGTAATAGCTGGGACAAATGAAATTTCTTTTGTTTTAGGTTTTAGAATGATTTTCATACCGACTTCCACAGTGATTGTATGAGTTAAAATTCCTATCAACAGTGTAGAAGGGATGATTTTAACTTACAGCCTAGGCAGTTTTTGTTATTATTTGGTTTCTTCATGATAGCCATTTTTTCTGGAGTAAGATAGGATCTCAGTACTGTTTGAATTTGTATTTCTGTAATGGCCAGAAATACTTAACATTGTTCTGCTTTTTAGTAGAGTCAGTTCATTTCAGTAGCCAATTGTTTGGTTGGGTCTTTTAATTTGGGGATCCTAATTGTTTTGAGTTATTCATGTAATGCAGATGTTATCTCTCTACCTTTGAAATATCTGGCAATATTTTTTCCAATTTTGTAGGCTTTCTCTTCACTGTGTTGGTTGTTTCCCATGCTGTGAAGAAAAATTTTAATTTAATATGATTCATGTATTAATTCTTGGTATTATTTCTTGTGCAATTTGAGCTCTGTTCAGAAAGTCATTGACTACATCTATGTCTTCTAGCACTTTACTTATTTTATCTTCCAGCATGTTGAGTGTTTCTGTTTAAACATTTAGATATTTGATCTATTTTGATGTTAGTTTAGTACATGGTGATGGACTTGTCTAGATTAAATCTTCTGCATGTGGAAGAATTTGCTAGCTATTATTTTCAGGCAAGATCCGAGTTGGTAGCAACTACTTTCTCATGTAAATATTATGTGCTGTACACTCTAAACTAAAGGTGGTATCCGGCAGTGAGACTGTTTTAAAGCCAGTTTTCCCAGAACTTATTGTTAGAGTCTATCGTTCTATAAATTTAGATGATGTGTTAGTTACTTTTCTCTCACTGCTGAGACGAAAGTACCTGACACTCAAAGTTAAAAGAAGAAAGGTTTATTTGGCTTATAGTCCATAGAGATTTCAGTCCATAATTGGCTGACTCCAAGGCAGGCATGGCAAACAGGCATCACAGGTATAAAAGTAAGCAAGAGAGTTTAACAGTGTCTTTATGCTCCTTTTTTTTTACACAGATACTGGAATGAGGGTGGTGCCAAACAATCACTCATGTGTGGTGGTCTAGTAATAATAATACAGCCTTAATCCTAGCATCACATACTCTGGATTCACCCATCTATGACCACATGAGGCTTTGCGGAAAACATCTAGACCCAAGGCATAACAGACAGTGATCTTTAATAGAAATGCTATCAAATCACATAATACAGAAATGTTTCATACAAACATCTACTCAATGGGATAGAAGAATTGCTGTGCATTCTGGAAATGTAGAAATATTCATAAATATTGTAAACTAAACTCATAAAGGTTATTTGAGCTAGAATTTGTTTATTATTCTTTTTAGGCAAGATCCACTTTGGAAGTAACTACTTTGTCTTGTAAATGCCACTTGCTGTACAGGCAGTATCCAGTAGTGAGATCATTTTTAAGCAATAAAAATCATCTGAGTACAACTACTTAAGCAAGTGAGCATCTGTGCAATTTTCTAAATGACCAAATGGTAGACATTGCAGAGAGAAACTAAGATGCTTCTTTTTAAAAAGAAGAAAAATATAAGTGCAAAATAGAGAACAGTTGCTTTGACAGTCACTGGGACAGGTATTTTTTTTTTTTTTAATGTAGTGTGCAGTTGTATCTTGCTCCTCTAAAACTGTTGACTATTTTAAAGTTATTTTATCTAACTATAGAATTTTATAACTATTGTGAAGAATGACTTAGTGTTTTGGTTGCTTTTCTCATTACTGAGACAAAATACCTGATACTCACAGGGTAAAGGAGGTAAGGTTTATTTCATCTCACAGTTTGTAGGTCAAAGGTCAGCTGGTTCCAAGGCAGGGTGGGGGAGTGGCAGTGCAGAGGGGCATTGCAAAGGAGAAATGGTTCACTGCATGGTAAGCAGAAGCCAGCAAGGCAGCATGGAGCAGCCGCAGCATGTTTGGCTTCATTCTCACCCTTTCTATTACACCCAGGCTACCAGCCTATTGATTGATGCCACCCACATCCAGGCTGGGCGTCCATGATCCATACTCTTAATCCAAGTATCACAATCTCAATCCACATTCACACACCTTCATCCAGCCTCCTTTGAATCTCTACTCCTATGACCTCATCGGGCTTTAGGGGGACATGTAGGTATAAGCCAAAATTTATATCAATAACTTTTTGTAAAATTTTGCATTTTTGTTTATGAAACTTTTGTGCATATATTCCTTGAATTTATTCTTAAGGAATATCCCTGTAGTTTGAGGTATAAGCTGTTTTATTTAAATAGTGATTTACTTTACTTATTTTTCCAGAAAATGTGCTTATTAGAAAACAGGGTAACTATATGGACTTTTACTTCTTAATGTTACTTAAAACTGAAATTTTGCACATTTAATCATAAATAAGTGCTAAACTTAGATAATTCAAGAAAGTATATGACGAAGTGAGATGCGTTGGCACACACCTATAGTATCAGCATTGTAGGAGGTTAGGCTAGAGGATGACAAGTTCAAACCCAGCCCTGGCAAATTAGTGAGATACTGTGGCACAGAAGCAGGAGGATCTGAGAGTATAGATCAGTGCAAACAGAAACAAAATTGCTTTACTATAATCTCAGAATTATCTGGATTGTTTTCTTACCTTTATAATCCTTGTAATTCAAATTCCAGGAGTTGAGAGCTGGATATTTAACTCAGTGGTTCCACCACCTGCCTCGCAAGCACAAGGGCCAGAGCATGATCCCTGGTACCAAAACAACAACAACAACAATAAAACAAATCCCAGGAGTTGAATATGTATCAATAAATGGAAGAGAATGTAGTATTGAGGTTGTAAGTAGTGCCGTGCTGACTGCGTCATTTATGAAGGTCCATTTGACAATAAGAACGCAGCACTTCTGCTCCCCAAATTATTAAGAATTTCAAGACAGTGATAGCAGTAAATTAAACCAAGAGGAAGACCTGCCTTTCTAACACATGTCCTTATACAACTGCGTAAGTGGAGTATTCCTAAATCTGACCTTGAAGTTGTAGGGTATTCATACTAATTTACCATGAATTAACCATGATAGTTGAGATAGCACTCACCCATCCTACAAAACTCAAAATAAAGTGTTTGTAGATGGGGAGGGGAGGAGGGGGTGAAGGGAGGGCAGAGGTAAGGGGAAAAAAATGAGAATTAAGACTTGCCATGTAAAGGTACATGATCCCAACAATGAATGTAACTGTACTGTATCCCTAAATGTACCAATAAACTCAATTAAAAAAAAAAACTCCAAATCTCATATTTTCACTTAATTACTGGGTGACTTCAGATTAAGGATCGTTGATGTTTTGTTTACAGGTTATCTCTCTTCTGACTTAAGAAGAGGTGAAATATAATCCACAGCCATGCCCGGGATATTCTCATTGTTGCTATAATTCAAAATTGTGTTCATCATTTTGCATAAGGTTCTCATATCCATCTGACTAAGATTCTAAGATGGACTCATGAAGCATTGATTAAATAAAATTTTGAAGAAAAAAACAGAAAGTTTTTCTTAGGTATCAACTGAAAATGCTCCTTTGAGTGTGTAATTGTATACATGCTTCCTCTCTCCTACCCTTCCAAGGTAAGTCCAAAGTAATTTACATGCAGCCTGAATATTCGAGAATAAACTATGTTATGATTTCCTGAGTCCAGCTCTTAGATAGAGTCCTCCTAGGTCAGTGATGGCAAACCTTTTAAAGCCTTCAGTAATAACACACAGCCCACTGTGGCACGCATACCATAGGTTTGCCACCACCCTTCTATGTTCATTAGGAGCATAGGTCTCATTACATTTGGTATCTTTTCAGTTCAAGTGCAATAATAATGTATATAGTGTTTTGTGCCAACTTCTTTGGCTGTATGCAACTTTTATTGACTTTTGCAGAACTGAACTGTCATTGCCAAGTCCTGTCCCCTAGAATGAAAACTTCATTGTCCAAGGATATTGGACCCTGAGGCAAAAATCAGTAGCTCTTGGGCCAGGGATTTAGCTCAGTGGTTCGGTAGCCTGCCTTGCAAGCGCAAGGACCCTAGTCAATCCCCGGTAACAAAAAAAATAAAAAACAAAAATCAGTAGCTCTCTACTGTGGATTGCAATTCCAGGAAAGCAGGGTGAGAGAATGAAGGTAAGAGAAGGAAGGAAGATATGTACAATGTAATACATTTCTGTCCTGTCCACAGCTTCACCAAGAACAATAAAAATTTGATGGCTATCTATATATTTCAGGAAAAAGATAAAAGAAAAATGATTGATTTGCTAGGTATATATAATGTCCTATATCTCATTGGTTAAATATTACCCCAAAGGTATATGAATTCTTACACATTTCCTTTATGTACACACATTTTTAAATCCAACTCCTAACATTAAATATGATGCTTTATCCTGGCCCAGAAGTGGAGGGAAAGGTCAGGGTCCCAGAGAGCTAAGAGCACATCTCAGAAGCTGAGGAAATAGTCATGAAACTCTTGTGTTGTTAGTGCCAGAGTTGTTCCTTAGGAAAGGAGTCACACTATACTGTGTCTAGTTTTCTCTTTTGGAAAATTAACCTGTTTATGTGCAGTCTGAATGTAGCATACTTAGTGCTATATACATTTCACCCTGAATATCTTTAAGTAAATTTTAATTTATTCATGGATCATGCTACTTTGAACTTCTTGTACAAATTGCATTAAACAAGGGATTCTAAAAAGAACATCAAGGTTCCCTCTAGATTTTACATAGTGATGTTAAAGTTGACATCATTGAATCACAGGTACAAATTTATTTTATTCAGATTGGCTTTTTGAAACTGAATGTGTGTGGAGGAGGGAGGTTTCTAAAAACACTACCTTTCATATGTGCCTGAGTGTTTGTTTTCCTTTTTTGAAGTTAAAATACTTGTATGAAGGATATCCATGAATTTAGTGCCTAGGACAAGCTATATTGAAATCTTGTACATAAATTATAAGTGGTAAAAGTATTCTATATCAATTTGAAACAAAACTTGAATTTCTTAACAGTTATTTTGCTTGAAATTGAATTCATTAAAAGAAATATGAAAATATACCTTTCCTACTACTAAACTATTTTTAGGCCTTAGTGACACAGATCTCCTTCCATAGGCTTCATTTTCAGTACTGAGAATTGCAGCCAGGCCTCCTGCATGCTAGGCAGGTGCTCTATCATTGATCTACAACTTCACCCCTTTTTATTTGTTTATCTTAAAACATAGTCTCACTGTATTGCCCAGGCTGGCCTTAAAAGTGTGATCTTCCTCTTTGAACCTCCTGAAGAGTGAGGATTACAGGATTGCACCACCAGAGCTAGCTTCTTCTGTAGCTTTACATAAAGGGATAATTCAAGCTTGGTGTACTATTAGAGATATTGTAGTTTATATTGATATTGTTGGAGTAAACATTCCTTATTAGCAGTTACAATTATGTCATTGACAAGTCTGACAAAATAGAAGGCCTTTGTAATAGAGAGCTGGACATTCAGTTTATTGTACAGAAATATTGTAAATAGCATAATAATAAAATCATAAGTAGGTAATCAACTGCTTTGGAACGTGTCAAAGTTAATATTGACTGCATTTTGACACAAAAATGTTTGCTTGGTCTCCATGTGTAAACTAGGGCACGTTGAAGTCATTTGCTTCATGACCTGCTACATTTTCCAGTGAAAACATACATTTGTATTCATTGTTCTTGGTACTCACTGAGAAAAATTAAATAGCATTATCACTACATTAGCTTGCTATTGTTGCTATAAAAATTACCAAGGGATTATTGGATTAAAAAAATACACATGTGTTGTTTTACAGTTCTAGGCATTAAAATCCAAGATTGGCCTCAATGGACCACGGTCATGGCATTGGAAGGCTGGCGCTTTCTGAGTCTTCAGAGGAGAATCTGTTGCTCTGCTTTTTCTGGGCTGGTGGCTGTATTCATTCCCTCCATCCTCGTCTTCCACCAGGTGGCCTTTTGATCCCCCTCTGCTTCCACAGCTGCATGCCCTACTCTGTGCTTTTGTGCCCCTTATTTTCAGGACCCCTATGCAGACAAGTAATCCAGGACACTCATAGGTGATCCAGGATAATTTCATTGCAAGCTCTTTAATTTACACACCAGCAAAGGCCTCCTTTTTTCAATTAATTTTATTGGTACATGTTAGGTATACAATATAAGGACATTCAGTGTAAATAAGGCTCAAAAGGAATAATAGATCATGTGAAATAGGAAGAAAAGGTCCAAAGAGGAAGGGGAAGTGGTAGGGGTTGAGAAAAAGAAAGGAGGGGATGGAATTAATATGAGAAAAGGAAAAATGGAAACAAAGTCTTTATAAACAGAGAGGGCTAGAGGGATTGAAGGGTGGGCAGGGGAATGGGGAAAAATAAGAATCAAGAAATATTATGCAAAGGTCTTTTTATTGCATAAGACAACATATTCACAGGTTCTTGGGGGTTACCTGTGTTATATCTTTGGGGCTGTTACTCTGTCTAGTACATTACCCAAATTTTGAAAAATAAATGGGAATTCCCAAAGTTTACTATAAGGCAAGCTGCAGGTTCATTTTATATTTATGTGAGTTACAGAATATCAACTACTTTCCTATAAGCTATATTTAAATTTTGAGTAGAAGTCAGCTCTTATCGAAGTTCTCTTTCTCACATCTAAGTGTTGGCTCTGAATGTCTCTTTAACTGTATTTATTATTGGATGGAAAAAATCAATAAAAGAGTCTGTAGGGTACACTTCCCTAATGGGAAAATAGAGTTCTGTCACACAATACTCTTAAGCTAAGAAATATATATGTAATTTTAAACTCTACTTCCTTAAGCGGAGAGCTACTGCTAACTAAATCCATAAAACACTGGCTCTACAACACAGCATCCCACAGAACTCAAATGTTAACTTGCTCTGTTGAACACTTTATCTCCTTACCTCTCTTTGTGTCTTCTAACCATCCATTTATCCACTATCTTTCCTCCCATAACAAGGACGGATAGGTTTTCTACATTTCTTATGATATTTGCAATTCAATTTAACTGAAATTCCCATTCAAATGTCTCTCGCATTCTCAAGTTCACTGTTCAGGTCTCTTTGGTTTGATTTCAGTGGAGTGAGAAAAAAAAATAGATCGAAATAAAAATTCTAAGTTTTTTTTCTATGATTATCTATACCCCTAGCTAATAATATCAGATTAAGTTTTAATTTCTTCTGTGCAGAACTGACATACTTTTATCTTCATAGGAAAAAAGAAATTTTTAAATACTTCAATTTACTGATTAATTGTTTTCAAGGTTTGGGAAAATACAATTTTATACTTAATTTCTTAAAGAGTATATTTGAGATCAATCCGAATTTTTACATGTTTGAATAAAATTTTGCTATTGTCTGTACTTAAATCTGTCTGTTCCCCTGTGTTCTGAATATTGTCAGTCAGTAGTACTCAGATGTAAAATGAGAAGACAAAAGGTGTTCTTGGATGATGCATTTTGAGCAATCCTAGAGCAGTGCTGCCCAAATTAAACTATAGTATGAGCTGTGCTTATAATTTTAACTTTTCTAGAAGCCAAATTCAAAAACTTTTAAAAGCTTTGTACAGTGGTGTGTTGTCGCCTGTGAGGTTAAAATGAGAAGCAATTATTGTTAATTGAAGCAAAAACGTAGAAAATGTGGAATTAAATTTAGTAGGACATTGCATTTGATCCCACGTATTCAAACTATTAAATTTTTAGCTTGTAATAACATATGAATGATTGATTTTAGGTGGCCTTTTCTAAATAAGGAATCTGATGTGCATTTGTATTTGCCTTACATCGTTATATGAACTGTGCACATAACAAGAAATCAACAGCCACTTGTGCCCAATGTATAACATAGTGGGTAGTGTAGTTCTAGTTTAGCTGGGGCCACTGATCAAAGATCTGATTAGCGATTATCCTCAATAGAAGGCCTATCTAACCAAGCCTCTAAGCTCAAAGTCACAAGTATTTTATTTCTGATGATACCAACTCACAAGTATAGAATTGCAATCTAAGCTCTACCAGAAACAAATCTTTAAATTTGGAAAGTCCCTCAAAAGCTCATATTCTCAAATCACAATGTTCAAAAGTGAGGCTTGAACCTGGTCAGTGGATTAATTTGTTAATGGATCCAGGATGAGTACCATTATTGGACAGTGATGGAAACTTAAGAGATAGAGACTGGTTGAAGCAAGTCAATCATGGGGGAGGCCCTTGGGGAAAAATATCTACTCTCTGACTCTTCCTTCTCTTGGGTTCTCACTTTCTCTCTTTTCTCTCTCTGTTTCTTGGATGCCATGAGGAAAACAGATTTTCTCCACCATATGATCTTTCTGTCTCATCATAGGCCAAATAGCAATGGTGCCAATTGACCATGGCCCAAGACCAAATTAAACCTTTCCTCCAGTACATTTCTTATAGTTGAGTACTTTGCCAAAGCAACAGAAAGGTAAGAACCACTCCTTCCAAAATTAAATCTTTCAGATTTAATTAGGACTATGATATATATAACAATAGAACTGTGATGTATATATAACAAATAGTGCTTCAAAATAGAATTTGTGGGCCTGGAGATTTAGCTCAGGGGTTCCACGGCCTGCTTCACAAGTGCAAGGACCAAGTTCGATACCAAAAAAGTTCGGTACCAAGAAAAATAGATTAAAATAGTTTGTTTGTTTTTTTTCTGAAATCTAACCTAAGTTATACTTCCTTGGGACACCAGGCAATCTGTAGAGTTCTGGATTATAAATTTTACTCCCTTTTAATCTTAAACTTTCTCATTTATTTAAAGGTAGAATTTTTGGTCTGTTTATTTTTTAATTAAAAACAAGATTTGGCTTAAGCTGCGGATTCGTTTCTCCTTTCAGTTGACATAATATTAACTAACGTCTTAGAAAACTTAGTGCTTTTAGGCCAGAAATGGTTTTGCACACCTTTATTTCAAGCTACTCGGGAGCCGGAAGCAGGAGGACAGGAAATTGTAGCTCAGCCTGGACAATTAAGCAACCCAGTGAAATATTTTTTCAAAATAAAAAGTGCTGTGAATACAACTGAGATTCAAGGCCATGTGTTCATTCTCCAGAAATAAAAATAAAACATAATAATAATAAAATAATAATTAATAATAATAAAACCTCTACAGTGCTTTTGCAGAGCGAGCATAAAATGTTTAAAGAAGACCATTACATATGTAGTGGATATTTAATTCTTTTTGTTTTTTCTTCTGGTACCAGGAATCAAACTAAGGACCTTGCACTTGCCACAGAGATATGGTGTCTCTGAGCTACATCTCCAGCTCTGGATATTTAATTCTATTTGGTAGTTAGTTCCAATTTTTCTGGATGATCATTTGTCTAAACATTAATCCTCTTATTTATATGTAATTATATGCAATGTTAATTTTCAGTGTTTTTCTAAATGTCTTTTACACGCATCAACATTAATTGCTTATATGGAGTATTTAGTAATATGAAGAAGATAGTATTATCCTTAGAGATAAGAAATTTAAAAATACATAGTTTAGTAGTAAGGAATATTAGAGAGAAAAATTTCAAGGCACTCTTTTCCCTATGCTAATTCTCTTCTTCACTAGTTATGTTATTTGTCATTGTAATCATTGATTATAGGTTCTTCATTGATATAATTACTTGACAAATGTATTAAAGAAAATATTAAAAAGGAACTAATTCCTAATCTTAAAGTCAATCACAGAAGAGGAGCCATTAGGACTAACAGAAGAGTAAAATGGTAAAATATCTTTTCTTTTTTATTAAAAAGCAATATATGAAGATATGAATATGTGACAAGAGATACTTATTAATGGGTGTTTTAAAAATAGCAGCTGCTCCCAGGGACATGATTATGATTCCAGCTATTTGGGAAGCAGAGGCAGTAGGATCACAATTCAAGCCCAACTTGGACAATTTAGTGCCTTGGAGCGATTCTGCCTCAAAATAAAATAACAAAAGGGCTGGGGTTGTAACTTAATGTGAAGTTGCTCTGTTCAATCTCCGGTACTACAAGGGAAAAAAAGCAACTGCCAGAAAATAGTAGGATTCTTTTCTTCTTGAGAAAATTTTGTGGTAAAAAAGATGTCAATTAAAATAGGTGAAGGGAGAGCAGGGACAAGGGAAAAAAATGAGAACCAAGACCACCTGTCATGTAAAGGTTCAAGATCTCAATAATGAATCTAACTGTACTGTCGACCTAAAATGTACCAATAAACTCAATAAAAGAAAAAAAATAGTGCCCTTTTTTTTCAGTTAGTTGGCTCTTCTTTCCCCCATCAAGTTTGTTGGTACTTTTTAGGTATACGATGCAGTTACATTTATTTTTGGGATCTTGTACCTTTACATGACATATCTTTGTTCTTATTTTTCCCTATTTTCCTGCCCTCCCTTCAACCCCTACCCTTCCCTATTCACAAAGACTTTTTTCCTGATGATTTTCTTTTTCTCATTTTTTTTCTTTTCCCTTCTTTCCTTTTCCCTACCCCTCCCACTTCCCCTACTTCTTTAGATGTTTTCTTCATATTTCACAATATTAATTATACATTTTGATCCTTACCTATAGTGAACAGGCATTTCTCAAAAAAGTAGAAGCAGCAAATAAACATACAAAACATGTTCAACATCACTGGTCATTGAAGAGATGCAGATGGAAACAGTGCCCGCTCATGTTATTGGAACTTGTACCATATAGAAGACAGCAAACCTGGAAGACCAGCAGAAATGGATTTCACCTGTCTTGATCCTTAGCTGAGTGGAACATATTGAGCTGTCTCTGAGTAACTAATGGGCAACCTAAACCATACCTGTCTTGTGTTGGCCATTTAATACATATTTGTTGAAAAGATTGAATGTTCTCATCAAAGTTCTTTGGTGAATTACACATCAGTGTGTTCCAGGAGCTAATGAAAAGGCAGAGTAACTATGAAGTGGGACAGAAAAGTTTTGCATGCGGAATTCCAGAAGGGAAAAAAGTAGAATAAATGATCATTGTGGAATGGAGGTACATACAAATGCTTAGAGTTTTTTAAATGAATAATTTCTATAATTCATAAAATATCTTAAATATATAATTTTGTAAAAATATTTAATTTTTTCATAAAATTTATGCTGTATAACTTCTAAAATATCCATGAATATATTGATAATATAGAACAGTCCATTTGGCCCTCAGAATGTAAAGATATACAATTTTATTTTATATATTACACTTTAAACATGTATTTGTACATACATTATTTTAAATGTTTAGCATTATACCTTTTTCTAGATATTTTTAATCTTTATACTATCCAAGATAATTAACTTATTTCATGCTGTCTTAAATCATTTAATAAAATGAACAGCTATTAAAATATTTATTTTAATTATCTAAAGTAAACCAACTCATTATAACCTCATACATTTAAGACTTTATTAGGTCAAGTGCTGTAGCTTTTTAATGATATGTTGGCATATTTTTCAATGTTGCTAAATGTTTTTTTTTTCTGTCGCTTTTCTCATGTAAATTTTATCATGGAAGTTTTCTTCAAATACAAAGTCTGTGTGTAATTGTGAACTTGGTATGCAATAAATAATTTTAAGCAAGCTTGCGTAAAATAAAAATTTTTAAATAAAATCTTACGAACATTAAGAACTGTCCTTCCATAAATATCAAAATCTCCTTAAATGTTGAATAAATGTAGTCTTAATAATAACCACGGCAAGCCGGGCGTGGTGCCTCATGCCTGTAATCCCAGCACTCACTCGGGAGGCTGAGGCTGGAGGATCGCTGTGAGTTCGACACCATCCTGGGCTACACAGTGAGTTCCAGGTCAGTTTCAACTACATAGTGAGACCCTGTCTAAAAAAAACAAACAAAACAAACAAAAAAACAAAATAATAACAACGGAGATACAGAATAGTTATAATAAATTAGCAATTATGAACTCCTGATGTTTGAACGTTGTCTCAGCACTATATCATATTCATATTTTCTAAAAGAACTGAAAATGATACAGGGAAAAGCAGTAGAAGTACTTCATTAGAGAAGAAGGAAGGGAGATGAGAAGCCGAGCAAGCGCTGGCTAAATCGCGGAAACACAGGCACCTAAGCGCTCTGCTAGCCCGTCCGGCGCTCCCTGAAGAGGTCCCGCCCAGGCTCCAGCACCCAGGACTCTATTTTTGCCGCGCTTCTCACTCTGCCTAGGAACGTGGGCTCTGCCGCGAGCTGTGCCGAACAGCACGGAGAAGGTCATCAGTTACTCCCTACTCAGCTCGCAGAGTCATTGCGGCGCTCTTGATCACGTGGTGTGGCCGACTCCCTAAGAGTCCAAAGAAAGTTAGGTGCCTGTAATTGAGGGCTGAAGTGAGGTCAGGTGAGAAATGACTGATTGGTTTGAACTCCAGTCGTTTTTCCCGAACAAATGCGCTTCGACAGGGCCCAGATTGGCCCCTGAAGATTTGGGATCTTGTTTTGTGAAATCTTGGCTGCTATGTATACCATTTTCTCATACCCTTTTGTTTATAATCCCTTACTGTCAATGGAATCTTATAATTGGTTAAACATTTATAGAAAATGCATCTACTATCTTGGAAAAATCCTTTAACTAATTCTTGAGATTAAACAATTTGCTTTGTAATTCAGAAAAATTAGTAGGTTACCTGAAACACAATCCTGTATGAACAAAGAACAATAGCTTGGTGCTCAAAATAGAAAGCTATAAACACCCCTCCGTGATAAGTATTATCTCTCCTTTTGTAATTCGACATAAAACTGATGAAACTCTGCACAGCTGGTTACTTAAAAATATTATGTAAATATTATCTAGTTGATACATATTAGAAAATCAATCATTGCTTTTAAAATGTTAACAAAAAAATACGAGTTTCCTATACTTATATCCTTTAAGTTTACCTCGATTAAATAAAACTAAATATTGGTTCACATAGTAAAGAGATCCGTCTTTGAAACATAATTTACACTTATGTGGCTGGTAGCTTGATTAAAGCTTTCTCACAACATTATAACTCTGATTATAGTCAACACTAGCTAGTTGGTTCTTGTTTCTGGTCCTAATTCCTAACATACAGTATGGACTGATAAAAAAGAAATCAAGTAAGAGTCGGGCATGGTGGTGCATGCCTGGAATCCCAGCAATCAAGAGGCTGAGGCAGGAGGATCACGGTGAGCCTGAGACCAGCCTGGGCTACATAGTGAGTTCTAGGGTGGTTTGAACTACATATTGGGACCCTGTCTCAAAAAAAAAAAATCAATTAAAACAAATAATGTATTATTTTGGGATCTTCACACATAAACTAAGTGCTGGTAGTTTACCCCCCCCTTAAAATTTTATTTCATTCATGTCATTATTTGGGGATGGAAGAAATTCTGGGAAAACATTATAACTGAAGTCATTAGCTACATATGTATAGGAAATAAATCTATTTCTTTTCCAAAGGAGAGTCATTCTCTTGGACAGATTCATTACTATGTCTGAACTGAAGCAAGCTTCTGGAAGCCTGGTCCGGAATATGGGCCGTCTGTTTTAATTAATGAAATCCAAAATCATTAGCAGTGCCAGGGTTCAACATTTCAAAAAGAAAATAAATTGTGCTCCCTTATCTTTGAAATATAAATGCAATCACAGAGCACATGGGGATTTTTTGCATGACTCAAAAATAATAAACAGGCACAGGGCAATTTCGGGGCGATGTCTTTCATAAGCAGTATTTTATTATTTTTCAAATTTTAGTAATGTGTTATCAAATTGAAGCAAGGTTTAAAACATTGTTTTGGTGTTTGTTTCTGCTTTTATATTTTTCCCCAGAATTAAAGCTTGGCGATGATACCCAAACACTGAGGCAATACTTAAATTCTCTTTTTGGTCTTTATAAATGTTCAAAAGTTATGTTCTCATTGTCTTTCTGATACTGGGCACTCTTTCAGGCATCTCTTTATTCCTCATTACATGTTTTGTGTAGGCTCGGTTTCCATAGACACCACACCTACAATATCCCTAGCAACCATTCTCAGATTTTTCTTTTCTTTTAGCAAGACAATGTCACCATTTACCTATGGAGTTGTGTCCCTTTGTTTTAGAAGATACATTACAGGTGCTTTCTTCTTAAATTTTAATGCTAAAAACTTCAAGAGATGTATTGATTATACCAAGTTGCTGCACTTCACTACACTATTTGTTGTTTTGTTTTAAAATAGCACTTCTAATTCTCACTATTTACTACAGTGGGAACTGCTTTTGAGCTATGCAAATGTCACTTTCCCATTCACTAAGAAGGAGCTAAGAGTACATTGGCTTTCAGCTATAGTAAAAACTGAGACAAATGGTACAATTCAAGAGCAGGGCATGCTGCACAGTAGATAAATTCGATTTCTAGAAACCTTGAGTTAATTCATCTCAATTCACTGTAAATCTCACACATATTTACTATATCTAACTTTTACAAAGAACTATTCCTGGTAGTATTTTAGATATAAATAGATATAGATGACAGAGATATGGACAGAGTTGTGACTTTAACATTTTTATTACATATCAGGTAAAATAGGCATGGACACCATTTCCAAACATTTTGCAAATTGATATACTTGTCACCAAAAATACAAAAAAAAAATGTATTGCACACAAGACTACAATAATGCTGGACACAGATATTTGGAATGAGTCATTTAGAAGCTGAAATTGGAAATGTATCTTAAAAGATGGGTAAGGTATAACTTGGCACAGATCACTCTTGTCAATGATCAGCAAAGCTTGTTCACAATGTGAACAAAAGCAAGATGGCAGCAAATCAGAAGAAGGAAAAAGCAAGGACAGAGTTGATGAATGGGATGGCTTGTGTTATCATGTGAGAGGTACACCTATGAACAGATGACATAATGAGATATATGCCAGAAGACGTATCTGAGTTCAGATGATGGTATCTTCGAGTAATTATGCAAAGGAATTTGAAAAGTATCTTTATATTAGCTCAGACTTAAGAAAAACCCCTTATGAGACAGTCTCAATATAAAAACTAACGATATATACTTCGACTATATATTTTCTGTTAAATCCATCATGGGTTTTCAAAACACAGACTTGTATAAAGGACAGGCACACACACACACACACACACACAAACACACACATATGCACACACACACACACACACACACACCCCTGTTAAATATAGCTGTTTAAGATGTAAGTACATTATAGCTGCCTTTGCTGGGACTTATTAATTTTTTAACAAACATGCAGTATTTTTTCCTGTAACATGATTATAACACCTAATCCATCTGAAATTTATGAATCTGTGATGCTCTCTTAGGAATTCAAGTACAAATCAATAAAGAAAAGAGAAATATCTAGGTAAGAAAAATTGATGTCATCAGCGCAATTAATGGAACTGCCTGCATCTTCATTCAAGGGTTGTCTTTTGGATATGTGCATACTTTTTGTGAGTGATTTTTTGAGTGATTACTTTGCCTTATAGCCAAAGAGGCAACATAATGAGAAAGGAAAGAAAAGCCATATAAAGGAAGCCAAATAGGTTAGAAAGAAATGGGAATTTGAAAATTAAGCCTGTGACTTGTACAAATAATTTTAAAGAACTCACATTCCAGGAGCAATATCATAGCTAAGAAAAGTTGGAATAATTTAAAAATGTGAATGTGTGATATTCTAGAATATAGTTGATGAGTAGTTTGTACTCTTTATCCCATTAAATAATTTAATTTCAGTTGCTCTTAGTAACTGTGTTATAACAAAACTACAAAACTAGATCATATAATACTGTTCATATACACATAATGCAAAATGGTGCTCATTTGGGTCATGTTTGGTTGCTTTCATTTTGCATGGTTCCCTCCATCAGTGGATCTTGTTATGTTAATTTGTCACATATAACTTATTTACAGTCTATGGTTGGCATGGTGGTAAGGCACAGTATCTCCAATAAATATGTCTGAATGAAGGAAGAAAGGGCTGGCTGCTGGAACTTGCTGCCCTATGGTGTCAGACTCTGTTTAGAGCATTGACTGAGGAAGGGGGGCACGGCACAGTTTGCATACATAGCTATGCAGTCTCAATCTCTCTTCTGGACACTCAGATGTACATACAGTGGTAGGAGGAGCGGCTAATATATGCACTGTGTGTTCTCCAGTGTGACTACAGGGAAACAAGTTCTGCAGACAAAATCTGGGTTAAAGCATATCTTCAAGGAGGTTAGAATTTGATCTCTACACCTCTGCACCAGGCTCTCTGCTATTTTTCTCTTATAACAACACAGTTTTAGGAAGAAAATAGAAAAAAGACTGAAAGACCATTAAATCTTCATGGCATTCAAAAAAAACTGACCTTAATGCAAGTTCAAAATTTTATATATTTAGTAAGTAAAAATAATTGCTCAATGCACTTATGATGCCCCTATATAATTTTCCCAGCATAGATGGCAACAGAAGTCATTGGAAGCCAATGAGTAATTAGAAGATAAGAAATATTTGGAAAATATTTGAAATATTGAGATTTTTCCTGCTGAAATTTTTTTAAAGAAATGTTAAACATTAGCCAATATAGGTGGAAAAAAATGTTAGTGTTAGCCTATAAAGGACTTTTCTACATAATGTGAATTTTCAAAATACTGAATACTGTGTCTGAATTTATATAAGCCAACTTGTAGATAAGAAAAATTGAAATAATGGTGCTATAAATAACAGAAAAATGGTAACATTAAGGAGATACTTTGTTCTCTAGTTATAGGTAGAGCTTCATGATAATGAAAACTTTGTATTTACTAACATACCAATCTTCATGTTTTTTATCCCTGTCATTCTGTAGGCCAAAGCCTTTGTTAAAAACATCAAACATGATTTCACATTGTTATAAACTCATTGAAAAATTGTATTCAACTATCCTGACTTTCATAGTTGCCTTTAAAATTAAAGTGTGTTTGCATAACAATACTATGAGGGTACTCTAAATTTCTGAACTAGCTCATATTTTGCTAGTACATGTATTTTTAGAGTGAATAGATTTAAATAAAAGCATTTTCTCTGATTTCTGCCTTGTAAGTAAGCTTTTTAACTTTATTTGTAAATGCAGGAAACTATAAAGTTCAACCTACCTAAAACATTGTTTACTAATTTATTATTGTTCTGGTTATAACTGTGTGATTCACAAACAAGTGCATTTTATACAATGAACAAACAAAAACAGATCTTTAGGAGTTCTCTCTTGTACTGCAGCTCATATCACGAATGTTAGACACTGTAATGTCTAACTTACAAATCACTAAGAGATTGAAAATCTTTCAAAAATCAGCGAAGTGCTAGCACTGACACATAATTATCATTTTCATTCAAAATTCTAGATTTATATGTAGCGCTCCAGTATTCCATACAGTTAATGTCACAAAAGAATAATTTCTGTGCAATCTGACAAAAATAGCAATTAATTCAACATTGTTACTCCTTGCTAAAAATTGCTGAAGAGGCACTCACGTGTAGAAGAAGGATACGTTCTTGTTCTTAGTCATCCAATCCAAGGACTAGGTCCAGATCAACCCCGTTTTGCAGATTTTCTTTAAACAAAGAAAAAGAAATATGAGCTCTTGATAACTTCAATTTGTCTTTCTTTCCCAGTTACCATTTTCCTATTTTGTACCTAAACTCTGACCTCTTTAAGATGAGGTACTAAAAAATTGGAAGCATGATAATCATTTCTTGCCTGATGTTGGTCCATGGAAAACAAAAACACCTTTTTTTCTATTTTCACTGATTTTTGTTTCTATAAAAATAGTGCAAGCAGAAAGAATCTCTTGGTGAATTATTTTGTCCAAGGAATCTGAAAAATGGCAGGTTAGTCTTTTCTGATCTTTATTTAGAGTTGTCAGGAGTCAATTTAAGTGTTCTAGGCCCAGCTTGACATGCCTTCTCTTTCTTTTTAAAACCTTAAGTAGTAGGCAGCATGTATCAAAGGGCTAATACAAGAGTTTAATAGCGAAGTAAAGATCTGTAGGATATCCTAACTTCTCATATCATTATAACTTATTTTCCTTTCTGTCATGCTAGATGATGTGTCATCTTCCAGAAATAAGAACACTGAACTGCATGTAAGCATTAAAATACTTTTTTATTTCAACCCTATCCTAGAGGTAAATATCTGAAACTCTACCATTTATCTATTTTTATATTATTTTACTATCCCGAAAGATTTGGTATAACATTTTAAAATTACTTCTACTTTGCACTAAAGCATTAGGCTTTCTCCATTTCATCTAAGCATTGACTCTTTGAAGTGTGCACTGGAGAATTTACTTACCAAAGTATGTATTGTAAGAAGGATTTTATTGCCTACTCATGATAAACACTAGCATAATGTGGTTTTAAAAATTTCTGTAATGAAAAAGCCTATTTAATTACATTTAACTTGATCCACCATCTCTATTTAACCAAAAAATATTTTCCCAGTGAAAGTACTGTGTCATAGGAAATCTTTTGTTATACTCTGTTCTCAAGTAATAGGGATGTAATTTCATGAGTAATCATATACCAAATATACCATGATGGATTACTATTCAAACCTCTCATGCAGAGCAAAACTGTCTTCACTTTTCATCTCACCCCCGTTCCTGAGGACTCCAGTTCTGAGTTCATTTGTGAAACAGACATGAAGACAATACTCTGTGTCCAGCAAGGGGCCTTCACCAGCTGTGTCAGCCTCTCCTCTGCAGCCCCTGCTTCAGTGCCCAGTAGCGTGGTGGTCTCCAATTGCAGCTTCCCACAGGTAGATCTCAGATTTAAACAACTACAGCTTGATAGATAAAGAACTACTAAGCCAGTAGTAAAATACTAGATGAAGTAAAAAATAAAAGAGCCCACTGATGTTAATGTTTAATTAATAAGTTACTAATAAACACTAATTGAGCAGTAATAAAATATAAAATAAAAATTAAGATTACAAAGAAAGTCACAAAGTAAATAAAATCTTTTTTCATCATCTCAAAAATATTTTTTGCAGAAGTAGAAAAATACCTTCTAAAGTTCCTGTGGAATCTCAAGGGATCCTGAATTTAAAAAAAATCTTTTAAAAAAATGAACAAAACTATATTCACACTTTCTGACTTTATTTTTTTTTTACTTTCATTAGTATACATTTGCAATGCATAGTGATTATATTTACTGTAAGAGATTGGAACATGCACAAAACATGTTTCAATTCGCTTCTTTTTCCCCTTCCCTCTACCTCATTTCATTTTTTCTGCATCTAATTCATTCATTTATCTAATAAGACTTTAGAAATTTAATTACTAAAGTTGAAAATCAGACTAACAGGCCAAAGAATATGCAAAACATGTAAAACAACTGTACTAAGGCAAGGTGCACTTTTAGATATTTTGTCCATACTAGATTAAAATATCTTGTTTTCTTTCTCTTTCCTATTGTATCTTTTATTTTGCAATATATATATAGATATAGATAGATAGATATATCTATGTATATTATTTTGCAATATATATATAGATATATCTATCTATCTATATCTATCTATATAGATAGACAGATAGATGTTACATAAGGCAAGATAATATGTATATAGTATGCAATATATTATATGTAGAATTATATATGTTAAGATCTCCAGGTAAGAGAAATGGGGTAATATTTAATCTTGTATTACTTCACTTAATATTTTGATCCCAAAGTGTATCCATTTTCCTACAAATGACTCAAGTTTATCCATTTTGGCAGCGTAGTGCCCCACTATGTATAAGTGCCACAACTCTCACCATGCACTAAATTAAAGTCAAATGGATTAGAGGTGTAAAGATTAGTACAGAAATATTTAATCTGCTGGAAGACAAAAATATATAAACTCTTCAGGACATTTGTATAGGCAAAGATTTTCTAAACAAAACCCGATTATAGAAGATATAATGCCAAGAATCAACACTTTCTAATTTCAAAACTTACTAGAGGGCTATGGTAATTAAGACAGTATAGTGTTAGCAGAAAAGATACACAGAATAGGTGCATAGATTAGATAGCCATATAATAAAAACTTACATATTTGGTCAAATGATTTTTGTCAAATATACTAGCAACATTCACTGGTGAAACTAGTTTCTTTCAACAAACTTTGCTGAAAAAAAAATGAGATTATCTCCATGTAAAAATGAAGTCGAGCCCTTACCTAACATTGTATACAAAAACTAAGTCAAAATGGATTAAAGGCCTAAGTGAAAATATAGGAAAAAAAATCCACAAAATTGAATTTTTCAGCAAGTTCTTGAATATGACATAGTAATAAATGACAAAAAAAAGAAAATGGGACACTATTAATAGAATAAAAAACTACAGAATGTACAAAAATATTTTAAATCACAAATATGATACAACAATGCTACAAAAAATAGACAACTTGTAAACTCAAAAAAAAAAGATTTAAAATAGGTGGACAGAGTACTTGAGTAGATATTTCTTCAGTGAAGTTTTACATAAGGCCAATAAGTACGTGAAAAGATGTTCACCATCAATAATTACTAGAGAAATGCAAATAAAACTACAGTGTGATACCATTTCACATCCATTACAAGTGTATCAAAAATTTTATAAAATACACAGAATACAAAAAGTCTTTACAAAGATATGGAAAAACTGGCACTGTTTTGCTCTATTAATAGACAGGTAAAATGGCCCAGCCACTGTGAAATATAATACTGAAGATCTCCCAGAAGACAAGAATAGGATTACCAGCATCTCCATATCTGGGAATATGGGGTACAGAGCCCAAAACATGGGAAGCAGGGTCTGGAGGAAACATCTGTACAAAGCAGTATTACATTCAAAAGCAGTATTATTCGCAATAGTCAACATGTGAAAGCAGACTAAGTGTTGATCAGTAGATGGATAGATTATCAAAACAAGACCTATCTATACACTGGAGTACTATACAGCCTTAAAGCTGAAAGAAATTTTCACATATATTACACCATAAATAAACCAGAACATCACACTAAGTGAAATGAGCCAGTTATTTCTATGCAAACACAACTGTTGCATGCTTAGAGTAGTCAAAAGTGGAAGGCAACAGAAAGAAAGCCAACAAGTTAAAACACACATCTTTATCCAATTGAGTTTTGATATTGTGCTAAGAATACACATTGGAAAAACAACAGTAATTTCAATAAGTTCTGGAAAAATTAAATATCCACATAGAGAAGAATGAAATTTGATCCCCATCTCTGATTAGTTACAAAAAAATCAATGCAGAATGGATTAAATAACTAAATGAGAGAGTAAAAATAAAGCTATTAGAAGAAATCATAGGGGAACCAGTAGAACATAGAAACAAGTAGGTCTTTTTTATAAGATTCCAGAAACACAGGAAACAACAAACAAAAAAATTGAGTAGGAAAGATTGCATCAAGCTAAAATTCTGCTCTGCAAATGGAACAATAGGGTGAAGAGACAACATATATAATGGGACAAAATATTTACAAATTATACTTCAGACAATGAGTCCACCTCCAGAATATATAAAGAACCCTAAGAGTGGAATAGCAAAATACTAAGTCGATTGACAACATCTATGGACCTAATAGATATTTCTCAAAAGAACATATAAATTAGGCAGCAGGTTTATAAAAAAATGTTCAACATCATGCTCAATATCATTAATCACAAGGGAAATAAAAGTCAAAACCACAATGAGATACTGAAAAAAACAATCCTCACACATTGTTGGTGGGAATGTAAGTGATTATAGCCATTATAGAAGTAGTGTGATAGTTCCTCAAAATTTAAAAATAGAACTGCCATACAACTCAGCAATTCTGCTACTGGGTTATCTAAAGGAAATAAAATCTATATGTCTATCAACTTATGAATCATTAAAAAAAGTGTTACATATCCATCATGGAATACTATTCAGCCATAAAAATAATGGCGTCCCATCATCTGTAACAGATTATGATAATAAGTGAAATGAACTAGGTGCAGAAAGACAAGTACTGGATGATCATTTATATTTGGCATAGTATAATTTTATATAAAAATTAGGGAGAGGATGGTGGCTACAAAGCTGAGGAGAATGGGATGGAAGAATGGGGAAGAATTTATCAAATGAGCACAAAGGTTAGAGGCGAGGAGACATTCGGAGTGCACATGGCATGACTATATTTTAAGACACTGAAAGAAAGAATTTTGAATGCTATCATCTTAAAAATGACAGACGCATGAGGAAATAGAAAAGTTTCACCTAGTTTAAAAGTCATGCAGTGTATGTTGCATTCATCAGGTACCAAGCACATTGGTTCCCCATGGACCTGTACAAATTTCATGCTTTATTTATCAGAAAAATAAAACAACATCATATGAAAGTGGAATCATGGTTGCTAGCATCCAGCAGAATGTAGAAATAAAGAATTATTTTATAGGTATAGGTTTTCTGTTTCACAGGGTCAAAGAGATGGTTAGTGAGGATGGTTGCACCATACAATGAATATATTTGGTAACATGCACTGTAAACCTGAGAATAGTTAAGATGGCAAATTTTATTTTTGTTTAATGCATCATGATAAGAAGTGTGAAAATGAAAACATTTAACTAAATAATAACCACGAACATGAGAGTATCACAAAGAACACAGTAGCATCATCAACAAGAACAAAGGTGTATTCCTTCCTTGTAATATCTAGGACCATTTATTTTGAAATAGATATATCAATTCAGATACAGCTCCATGTCAATGTGGAGCATACAAGAGACACATGGGTGAATTCACAATTCATGAATATAAACATTTCCTGGCCACTTCATTGGAGTTTGAAGTAGGATCCACAAATGTGAGTTCTAAAACATAGGGCTGATTGTCTGATGTTTTGGTTCTAATTAAATGCACAGTTATAATATAGGTAGAATATATTGTAGAGATGGCAACTTTCTACTACAAGCTAAACTACAAAATTTAGATAGTTTTTTGCTATTTACAATTTTCAATGAATCCTTCTTATTGAATCCATTATATTGCCTTACCTTGAAAGCTGTGTTTGTTACCTTTCTATCATGGCAGAGACAAAATACCTGACAGCCAAAGTTAAAGGAGGAAAGGTTTATTCAGCTCACGGTGTGTACAGGTTTCAGTCCATAACTGGTAAACTCCAAGGCCGAGTGGCACATGGCAGAGGGGCTTCACAGAGGAAAAACATTTCATGGCACCCACGAGATAGCAAAAGCAACAGAGGGCCTTACCAGGTCTTTCTCTCCTTTCTATCCCATCCAGACTAACAGGACTATGGCAGTGCCAAACCAATCACTCACCTATAGTGGCTTAGTAACCACACACCCTTAAGCCCAGCATCACACATCCCAGATTCAGCCACCACTGAGGAAGACTGAAGGAAGCTTTGGGGGATATCTAGACACAAGCATAGCAAAATTAATTATAAAAATTTGAAAATACCTCCTAAGAATGCTATTTATAACAAAACTTTTCATCGTTATCATTTTTTTACATTAGCATTGATTACCTTCCCAAGGAGAATTTAGGCCATAAACAGAAAGACAAATATACTTTCAAAAGTATGAAATTTTTTGCTTTAGACCTTACCTAGAGAAATCAAAATAACTGTCATAGGGTGATTTGACTCTAGGGACAAAAATTTGTTTGAAGTTTAATCTCTAAAATATAGTTACCTCTCTTAACTCCACCAACTCTTGGTAATTATGTAAATATTTTTTAAAAAAATGATAATAGTTCAATATTTTCTTATTATAAAATATCAATCCCTTTTATTCAGTTGGAATCTTTGCTTATGATAAGAAATCATTTTGAATGTTCTTTCTGAATATATATGCACTGAGCCTACCTCTATCCTGTGAAATAGCCAATTTTTTTTTTTTTTTTTTTTAGCTGAGTGGTAAAGTTTTGGCTAAAAGTCCTAAGTATTTATTTGGAAAGCTGTGTACTAGCAGGGCAGCTACTATTGGAAAGTGTTAGGGATCCCTGTCTTCAAAAATTGTTTTAGTATGGTATTGTATGTGTATTTACTGATATATCTGTTTAATTTCTTGTCTTCTTTAAATGATTATTGCCCCTTGTAGCTTATATTCTCATGTGAGTTACAGATAATAGTAGAACGCACTATATGTATGTGTATTTGTGTGTGTACATGCATAGTAATGTGTAGTGATGACAAGTCTTTGAAGAAACATTAGCTATTCTAGGAGAGAGAAAGGTTGCTACCATGAATAAGGCAATCAATAAAATCTTCTCTGAGAAGTTTGAGAAGGTGATTTTAAATAAACCAACATGCAAATAAAGCAAACAAAATAAAACAAAACTCGTACTGAATAAAGAGAATGAGCAAATGATGTTAGACCACAATATTCTATGTAAAGAACAGCAAATAAAAAAATCCATCGAGAATAAAGCATATGTGAGGAGCATCTGCAGACCTGTGGGATGGTTTGAGTTTCTTTAAAAAAAAAGAAATGGTCATTGCCAGTGTCCTACAGATTATGTTTCCAAAGAGGGTATAGGTCTCAAGAGAATAGTTTGCCTCTAAAGTGAGAAACTTGGCAATCTTGGCTTTATCATTCTAATTGATTTTCATAGTTTAAAAATTCATGTAATGTTAGCACAAGAGACAAAAATGACTTTGTTATTTTAGCTTTTTTTTTTTTGTACCAGGGATCAAACTCAGATCCTTGTGCTTGCAAGGCAGGCGGTGGAACAACTGAGATAAATCCCTGGCCCAGACTCCGTTATTTTATTATAACATTTCCAAACAACAAAATGTTACCGATGCTACTTTTATCCTGGAAAATAAGATTCTTCCTTATAATAAGTTCTCCCTTCAATGTATATCTTTAAATTTATTATAGGCAGTGCTTATACTAAAAACATTCTAAAATAAACAGTCATAATAGCTTAGATGAAGGCAGGAACTAAATTTAAATGGCTTATATATTGGATTTCATTATATAAAAGGGGTCCTGAAAATATAAACATTTATTTTTATAAACTAACTGCTTCCTTTACTTTTAGACAAACAAAACACATTAACTTCCACATTTGAGACCCTAAGAGTAACTTATGCAATTAAAAAAGCAACTCTTTCTTGTGAATGTAATTTTTCAGGGTGGGTATAAGAGGGAGTTCACAGAGAAAGGGCAGTTGGAGAAAGTAAGAGCCAAGTTCAGACAGGTAGTAAAAGATCAGCGGGAGGCTTAAACTCAGGCTCCAGCTAAGTTAGATGAGAAATGAAAATTTAGTATTCACATAGATGGCAAAATAAGTGGCGAGGTCAAGGTAAACCATCTCCACGAGAATTTATGCAATCAGGATATGCACAGTACTGGAAATCCACAGAAGGTGTGGAGCAGAAGAGAGACACACAGATGGAGAAGAAGAGTTAGCAAGGAGAATGGAAGTCCAGGGAGCAGTGATGTTCACTTCAGGTGGAAAACTTGTGAGGACCTCCTTCTGAAACAAATCCCAGGCCTAGGAAGTAAGCTAGATGTGGTTTTGAACACAGTCTGTGAATTACTCTAGGATGATAGCAATTTAGTTGGGTTGGGGGGCTTGCTGTAAAGAGTAATTTGTGAGAGGAAGTGAACAAGGACAGATTTATGGACCATTTCATGGGGCTGAAGGGAGTTGAGTTACAGTGATAATGTATAGCCAACTATGCAACTTGTCCAAGCCCTATGTTTACCAGGAACCTTCCCTCTAGGGACTCTTCACAGGAGTCAGAATGTGAAAATGTTTATTTAAATGAGAGAAGACATATCTGAGAAAAACTTTACCAGCATTTCCCTGTGGCTTTACAATGATCCCCTTTTTCTTATCTGCACATGGAATGAAATTAGACTTTAGATCGCATCACTGAGATTGAATGACTTACCTGGGTTATTTATACTGAAGACATTATAAATTTTCCACACTCTCCCTAGCTTGTGGAAAGCCTGGTTATGAAGCCACACCTGTAGAAAGGAGAAGGTTGTAACCTCATCAGTTTAAGTGGAAACCATTTAAATAATTGTGTTGCACCATGTCATATATTTTAGTGTCCTGTTAGTCAATGTCACTTTTTATGTCTTTTCTTTCCATTTGTATTAATAACTTCAATATCCTTTTATTAAAGGTAACCCCAACATACCAAGGATTAATAATGCCAATCCAGCATACATTAAGTACAATTGAGTCTTTAGTACAAAGCATGCAATCACATAGAACAATGCAGTTATTTTACTCTCATTATTTACCATGGAAATAGACACTTTTGGAATACATAAGTATATATACATATTTATATTCTTATATAATATATTAAAAAGCTGTGAAAATATCATCAAAAATGATAAAAGTTATGAAAATTGAAATGTATTATTCACTTGAGTTTACTTACCGTACTACCTAAATATTTTCATATTTAAATATTGTACGCTTATTCCTTTGTCACAAAATCTAGAAATTATTTTTCTTATAAGGAAGATATTCTACCGTGAAAGAGATACATTCTGAAAACCTTGAAAGTACAAGGAGTATTAAAAACCTGGTGTATAATAGCACTTTGTTAGATTGTTTACTATCTCCAAGTTCTCACAATAGATCTATGAAATATGAAACCATAAACCCAGTTTCCAGGATAAAGCAGCAGACACTAAGAGAATAAATTTTCTATCTATAATTGCACAGTTGGACAGTTGGTGAGGATCACACCCAGGTCTCTCCGAGTTTGAAGTTCATGCTCTCACAGCCTATGCAGCCTACAAAAACTGCATGGCCTGTGGATTTCAGAGAAGGGGGAAATGGAGCAGATCAAATATGAACACATGAGAAATGAAGCTGGCGGCAGGAGAGTAACAGCAGTCATCTGGAATGGATGGTACAGGAGTTGTGTTCTGTCCTCTTCTAACATTCAGTCTATGGGGAGAGAAAGGATGTTAAGTTTGTTTGGCCCAGGGTCAAGATTTCAACAGCAAAGCATAGCTAGCCTGAAGATTAGAGAAAAATAAAAACCAAAGCCCTCAAATTGAGTGATATTCTTGGAAAGCCACAGTAGTATACTCTCTGAAAAAAAAAAGAAAATAAAAAGAAAAATGAGCACTCATACTGACTCAACCTTAAATCCACAGCATAGGCAGTGTTTTTCTTCAGGATGTCCATCAGAAATTAGAATTGTTATTTAGCTCTTCATTGTGTGTGATATTTATAATGCTTTGTTCCATAAAATGCAGAGAAAAGGAATGCTACGCCACTTAGCCATAGGTTTAGTGAGCTTGTGCTCTCCCACTTGTTTCTTGGATCCCAAAATTGACCTGTATAAACCCCAGTGCTCCTACTCTATTTGACACCAGGTAACCTCTAACAGCTCATACCTGAGCCTCCTAGGTCAATCAGTCTCTACTGCAGCCCTGAGCTGGTAGCATAGGTAGGGCCACCTGAGAATAGCCAAGGCCAAACCCTATTAGAGATGTACTTAATTGCTGTATGATAAGAAAGAATGACCTTTGCATTACTCGTTGGGGTTGTTGGTTACACGGTGGCTGACTACTCTAGGTAATGAACCACATGACACAATTGTTTTTTTCAAAAGGGAAAATAATCCAGATATTTCACTTCAGGGAAACAAATAAATGTCAGCAGTTACTGGTAGTAATGAAGCTGGACCTACAAGCTTTTTTGCTCTCTGTGAAGAACAAATATCTAATATTTTAATATGTATTACATAAAGTTTTTCCTTATTGCTATTAGTCCTAATGTGATCCAGAGATAATAGTAATTATCTTGTAGTTTAATTTTTCTCCAAAATTATATGTTGGAGTAGATAAAGTCCTTTGAAGTATTTGGAAATATTACTTAGAAACTGACATCTCTGATATGCTACGTTAAATATAAAGTCATAAGGATCGCATATGATTTTTAAAGCTTCATTAGTTTCACTGTAGAGTTCAAACCGCTCAATATGATTTTTCTTATATTGTATAAAAATTATATCCCAGCTGTTCCTTATTTTTAACAACAAAAGCAGCACTTTCTCACCCTTGAGACCTGTGTCCAAACTTTTCAGACATTCCTTCTGAATGGTTTGAACCTGTCTGAGGTGTTAGGAGGTTTGAAATGAAAAGCCTAGCAAGAGAAAATAGATTCAGTTTCTGCTGAATGAAAACATTTGAAAAAGCAGGAAATCAGTGTCTGTATTATTTTCGTGTAAAAGTTAGAATTTAATGAACTGTTGGATGGATTTGCATCAGTTACAAAGAAGGCTTTTGATTTTTTTAAATGTCTGGTAGATAAGAAAAGAAATATTCTTCAAAATAAAGACTTCTGTGTTGTTCCAAAGAAAATTTCAAAACATTTCTGATATTAGAACATATAAAATATGAATATTGAAATGTGTATTTGAAACATATAAACTGTAAATGATAAAAAGTATATGCTATAGGATGGTATAATTATTACACTTAAATACAAATTTAAGATTTGAGTTTTCTGGGAGCTCAGTTACAATGAGAGAAATTGGGGACGTTCTAGGCTATTACTGTATATTTGACACACAGCTATATGTTCTATTTTATAGCAGAAGAAATACAGGCTATATCGCTAGGTTACTTAGTTCTTATCCTAGATTTGCCATTTAAAATCCATGTAGTATTCTCAGGCTTCAATTTCATAATCATTCATTTATTCATTCTTGAAAGTAATGTATTAGAATATCTACCATGCTATAAGAATTGGTTAAAATTTGTGTGTGTATGTGTGTATATGTGTGTGTGTGTGTCTGTTTTTGATAGGGGAAATTCCCAAGAAATAAGTCTGCTAAACTTTTGGAATTCATCTTCCAACAAAGTAGAATTATAAACCGACCGATAAGCACACAAAGACTAGTCAGAGAGTCTTTTGCACAACCAATTAGTAGCTAAAGAAAATTCTATGGCTAGTATTAGCTGTACATTGTTATACAACATACTTTGTGTAACAGATTACTACAAACTTAATGTCTTAAGCAAGGCATATTTACTGTTGTGCAGTTTCTGGACAAGATTCAAGGCACAGCCTAGGAGGGTACAAGGTTTCCCCAGGACATAATCAAAGTGTTGATGAGGCTGCAGGCTCATCTGGAACTCATCCACTTATAAAATTCCATTGGGCTGTTGACAGAAGTGATTCCCTTATAGCTGTGTAACTGAGGCATTGGTATTTTGCTGAAGTGGTTTTTGGTTGTTGTTGCTGTTTGTGCTTTTGTTTTTATTTTCGCCATAAGGGACTTTTAATATGGCTGTTTATTTCATCACATCCGGAGGTAAAGCTTCTAGCTCTAATCTCCTTGACATAATATAATTATAACCCATCATCCTTGCTGTATTCAATTATCTAGAAGCAAGTCACATGTTCTCTTACACTCCAGAGAGCTTATGGAAATGCACAGCCAGTGGAAGTTGGATCAAGCATCAGCTTAATATCAATGCCACTGATAGTCACTAGATCATTTTAGCCATGTTAGAGAAAAATGAGCTACAGACTTGTACTGACTTTTTCTAAAAGTGAAATAAAAATATTTAAATATTTTTCCAAGTGAAATATAAAAAATAATGATTTCAGGACTTAAAACAGCCCTATTCATTAAGCATTTGCAGCAATATACATGATTTAAAGAAGTGTTATAAACCTAGGTCTATTATGATGAGAAATCTTCATTTGTTAAGTACATTTGCCAATTATAAAAAAGAATAAAAGTATATTGTTCATTCATTTTAATGAAATAAAATTAGTGCTTACCAATACAAACTTCTCTATCCTTGGTCCATAAGGTATTAAAAATATAATTACTGCAATTTAAATAGACCAGTATATGATTTTTCAGTAAGTGAAAGTGTCAAATATGGGTAAAGGCTTTTAAGTGTAGACCACATTATGTTCTTACAAAATGTAAAATTAGTATGACTTATAGGGTCAAAGAAGATGACTGATTTTAATGTTACTAATAGATGTATAAAATTAACTGGTGGCAAATCTGGTGCGTGATATCTGGATGCAATCTATTAGGTACCATTTATTATGAGTATAGTTCTAAAACAGTTTTTGCATTATTTTCATTATGTTTATGCTATAACCAGATGATAGGAAATGTTGCAGGATTGCTATTATGAAATGAGATTATTACAGAATCATATCAAAGAAGAAACAATTTTTTTCAAAATGATACTTTAGATTTAGTAGTCTACCATTTGAATAAAAATGAAGGATACTAAATAATCTCATCTTTCAACCTCTTTTTAAGAGATGCTTCTAAAAATAGTTAAAATATTTTTATAATCAAAAGAAAGTGTCGTGATTTCAGCAAAAGTAGTAAATGTAAAAGTGGGCCAATTTAGTTTTAATTATGAAAATTGGTTCTAAATTTTGTTTTTAACCTTGTATTCTCACTCTAGGGGGGGAAAAAGCTATGCCTCTTAAACTTATGTGTAATTAAAAAATTCAAATTAAGTACCTTGGGTTATCTTGATAATGCTTGTCTTTTTATTTATTAATTCTTGTATATATTTTATAGCTTGCAGTGATCTTTACTAAGCCAATAGATATGGTGGCCTGTTTCTGTTTTGCCATGTATGGGAGTATCAAAATTGATTTTGCAGTTTCTGTGATATTGATTAGAAGAAACTTTGTTAATTCCCATGATGTCTTTTAGTCTGCCAAATAATTTATGAAACAGAAATGGCCATCAGGATTTTACAATATACTTAACTCTCTAATATTATCTTTTATTTTATACAGATGACCAAATCCTGTCATATCAATAAAAGGATCATAATTAGTCTTATATATGCAAGCAGAAATATTAAATATATCTTATAGATGAGAAAATCAGATTGTTAAGCAATAACAATAATTTTTTCATAGATTTATCATACAGAACTTTCAATGCCAGATTACAATAATTAAGAAATGACTTAATTCTTTTTAATTTAGAAACTTTATTCTTTCAGATAAGTTTTACTTCTGTTTTAAGCTTAGAAAATATTTATGTTTCATGCTGTACGAGACGTGCTGTTCAGAACTATCTGCTGTGAATTGATACCCTCTGTGTAATTGGCCTGTATCATTCTCTTGCCCTCAATACAGCAGATACACATTACCCCGGGAGTTGGCACCTATGTGATTTCAAAGCTACTCAGCAACTGATTAGATAGCTGAATGAATGAATAAGTAAAGGAGGTTGCCAAATTTCTTAGAGATGAATTTTGGATAGAAAAATGGAAAATCAACACTCAAGAGTGCTGTGATGAAAAAAAAAAATGTGCAGGGACCTACAGAGGATATTTTATTTAAAATAATTTGAAAACAAAACTGGATTTTTTATGTCTTACAAGTAGCTGATAAAATTTAACTCAGAATATCACTGATTATTTTGGGATGAAATAAAAATACATGATTCCCATAAAAAATTCATAAAATTCCTCGTAAGTAATAATCTCCTGCCATTTTTCTAAACCATTCATTCACCTTGCATCTTAACTTATTGTGTGCACATTTGTTGCAATAGGTATGTCTCTACAATGCCTAGTATTGTCCAAGAACAGAATTTAAATTTCTTTATGGATGAGAACTTTTTAAAGTATAGCATCAGAGTCCAAAATTACAATCTGATTGCTCTTAGGCTCTTGCCTCAAGCTAGTTCTTCTTGACAATGAAATGAACTTTTTAACTCTACCAAGAAATGAAAAGAGAGATCAATCAGAATAAAGCAGATTTTCTCACAACTCCTGCTTGCTTTTAAAGGACCATCCAAGGTCCTGACTTGGTAATTTTAAATATTGTATTAGGAACATCCACTTTTATAACATTTCAAACCAACAGTTCTTTTGAGTTCAGCTGTCCTCCAGAGATTTATTTCCAAATAACAAGAAACTAGTACCTATTTTACACTAGAAGGAAGCTAAATAATAAATGCAGATTTTGTTCTCTTTCTAGTGCCCTATCATTTCGTTGTTTTAGAGGTTTTCTTTCCTAAAACATTGATTCAAGGCTGTTCTCCACTTTATAATTAGAAAGATAACATGGCCTTTTTTTAATTTGATAAAACAGTATTTCTCTTTTCTCTTAAATTTTCATTGATTTAAAAATAATACATATCTGAAAATGAAATAAGTGAGAAGGAAAGAAGAGAAACGCAGATTAATTCACTCATAATTCGCAATGACTTTGTAAGCTCTAGGTCCTAGATCGGGATATGGTCCTCTATGTGAAGTAGAGCTGCTGTACGTAGGAAAACACAATGATGTGAGCAAACACTGATACTCAAACAGGTGAAAAAACTACTTACTTAAAAATCAATCTAAGAAGTATCAGATGATACGTGTCTTTCTAAAAGTAAAATGAGAATTTCTGGATTGCATATTAATTGTTGAGTAATGTTCTAAGATTTCATAGGTCCTGGTTTGTTAAACAAAATTGCCTGTCATAGATGATATTTCCATCCCTGCCTCAGAGCTAAGAAAGCTGACGTGCAGGAAATACTAACATTATTTAAGGCCACAAAGCCAAGTGAATAGTCAGAATTTTACCAGATATGCTTCAACTTCTTTTTACTTTGAGGAGGTAAGTTCTATGAACCTCATAATTCTTGCATTCTGGACTCCTGCCAAAGCCTCATCACCTGAATGATGGGAGTTTGCCAGCTTCGCAAGGAGTGAGCTGTGCCTACCTGAACTGTTTCTATGGCTGTATAGTTCTTTACTGCCTGAGCTCAGACGTGAGTCCTAAGGTGGTGCTGAGAGACAGAGTACTCTTGGGTTCATCGTTCAAATGATTCTTCATTTCTGAACTGTACCCTTGCATACTTTCGCACTCCTTTTTCTAGACAGACTGCATTTAAAATATATTTTCTATTTTTTTTCTATATGACATTTATTCTCACTCCAGAATTGATTACAAATGGGTAATAACATTTATGACAAATCCCAAGTGCTTGGCTGTTTCAATATTTCCCCTGCAGATATACTACTCCCTCACCTTGAAGTTTGGTTGTCTGCAAAATCTTAGCAAATGGACACAATGAACTCACATTTTTGGCACAGTGCAGTAAGGACAGCCCTTGCTTTATTTTCTATAGAACTATCATTTTCGTCTTAAATCTCCTCAGCATGGCCTTTGCTGTCCTCATGCATAACAGATGCTGGTCTTCTGCACCTTCACTGGGATGACCCATAATCCTCACTTTATAGCATTTCTATATTTTTGCTTGGCTGCTCCTCCAAACTCTTCTAACTCTTCCCACAGAATAATTGCCAATCTCTATGAACATATTTCATGTATAACTACAGTAATTGTCAAAATCAACGATTGTCTTTATTAATCTGATTTCTATTACTACAACAAAATACCTGTGACAACTAATTTAACAAAGTAAAAGGATTTATTTATCTCACAGCATTGAACAAAGTTCATCATTGCACAGCACAAACTCAAATGGCCTGGCACAGATGTCAATGGTGGCTGAGTTAAATTGAGTCTCAATGATAACAAATATATTCTTAAAATTTGCTAAGAGATTAGAATGCAAGGGCTCTAATCCCTCCATACACGAAAAAGTAAGGTGAGTTGCTGGATGCAATATTTAGATTGACTAAGATCATTACTTCCATTAGATATGTACATTAAAGTATCTCTTTGTACCTTAAATAAATATATTTTGGTCAATAATACTTCAATAAATGAATAATTGAGTTATATATGATATTTTGGCAAATGGCCATACTCTTGAAAATATGAAGTACAAAAATGTATTCAAAAAGTACAATATGCAGATCAAGAATCATTAGATTCAAATAAAAAAATCCTAATAAAATCAGCTTAATTTTAGTAATAATTTTAAATTTTATTCTAAAATTTATACAGGATGATAAAAATTAAGAAATTGTTTTTTTACTTTTGTAAAAATGAAGGCTACAGAAAAACAATGGCTCTTGAATGGACAGTTTTTAGACCAATGCTAAAAGAAAGACAAAACAGAATATTGCAAAGCATTTCTATATAAACACAGACATTTGATATATGATACTGGTGGTGGTACTCAGGGAAAAATGCCAGATTGTTTAGCAGATGGAGTAGGGAAAGCTGAGTTTCTATATTTAAAAAAGTGCCAGGACCTTTATTGTATGCCATATAAAAACAGGATTCTGCAAAACAGCCTAAGTATCAAATTTAATTATTTAATAAACTAAAAAATTTGTGGAAAACTTTGTATCGTAAAGAATCATAAACTTTATTATCTAGACACAGACCTTTTATATAAGGTGAAATCTGAACAGCCTACTTTCATCCACATAAAGTCCTCTAGCCAGAGGTCTCTTCACCCTTTGTTCCCCCACAGCAATTAGGGGTACTTCAGAGGGGGAATATTGCAGATAGGTAAGTTAATTAGATATCTTGTAGGCAGTTAGAGAGGCCCCCCTCAAGGAGACAACATGGAGGACAATCACTGACATTCACTGTGGCCAGAATTGTAAAGAGAAACTACTATAAGCTCTGGCTTCCCCTGGGATAAAGAGCAGTGATTGATATTCTAAATAGGTACCAATCACCTGGGTGGGGCGCCAAGGTCTTAACTCAGCCTTTCCAGGAAATATCCCTGACCTCTCCACCCTTACTGAAAATCCTGTATACTCACTAAATGACTTGCTCCCCCATTTGACCCCCATTTAATCAATATTACTGGGAGATTGTACTTGTAATCTTATTGTTTGGTGATGGTTTTGCCCCACCTCATGCACACCTTGTAATTGTCCACTGGGTCTTATAGTTTGGTCCCATTTTGTACCTACCTCACCCCATGGCTTTGCTGTATAAAACATCTTGGTGAAGTGGGGTGGGCCAGCAACCCACTTTCTGGTCCACCTTCTGTCTCTTAGACAGAAGCTTTCTTTCTCTCAATAAAATTTTCCTACTCTTAAAAATAAATAAATAAAGGTCTAGTTAAACAAAATTATCGCAGGCCAAGAATGCATTTTCAATATTTCTGGGTACATCATGTAGCAAAGCAATAGGCTTGTGAAATGTACTGAATTCATGTTATAGAAAACAATGCTGTAAAAACACACATCAAATATTTAAAGAGCTCAAATCATTGAATAAAAAATAGAATATAAAATAAAGCTTACCCTTAGTGTTACTAAAGTATAGGGGAAAAAAGGGTGCAAAATGACATGGCTTGTTTTGCACAGATACATATGAGAACATATAGGAATATTTCAGGTCACATGGAGGGATGGTGGCCAAAATGGAAAAATGAATGAGAGAGTGACTTGCATGAACTATGAGGACAAATGTCTGACAAGAGCTCTGTCACTAAACTCTGTGCCAGTTTTTTTTTAATGAGAATACATCAAATCTGCCAAGAAAGAATTTGTTTCCTAAAAAACATACATCATGCAACAATGGGCTAGCCTGGCACTCATATAAATTAATAGTAGGTAATAACAATAATGCAAGAATTTATTGAAAACTTACTATATTCATTTTCCCTCATAGAAAGAACAAATTATGATACCTATATTTGTTGCATGTAAAGGTTTATGAATTCCACCAGAAAATTCCATGGTGTATTGATTTCAGTTTATTTTCTAAATTTTGAGTGATTGTCCTACACACAAAATATTAGTATTGTTTTCTTATTGAAAACAATAGCAAAAAATGCTACCTTAATAAACAGATAACTGCATTATTAATTAGCTTCATTATCTTCATTATCTGATCAACAGGTACTGATTTTTAGAGTAAGATACAATCCAAAATTACAAGAAATGTTTACAGTTTTAAAAATTATTACTGAAAAATGTACACTGCCGTTAATCGCCCTTGAAAGACTCCCCACTTGCTTAGAGCATTTAGCCCAGTTTTCTTGCTCCTTCCAGAAGCAGTTCTGGAAGTTTACTTTTGTGAGTGTCATTAGTTGAGCTGTCATGAATGCGTGCACGTCTAGAAACAATTCAAAACATTATCCTTATCGGTCAGTTTGACTTTGGGGAAGAGCCAGCATCATGCAATGTCAGAGGCAATGAATAAGGTAGGTGCAGACACACCATAATATTTTTATAGGTCTGACTTTTCATTGGATAATGTGTGGCAATGACCTTCTCTGTGTTTTGGATCACTCTTGGTAAAGACACTCACGGAAGAGGCCTCCCAGAATAGTTGAGAAAATGGCAAGAATAATAAGATAAGTATCTTCAAAGTAAGGGGGAGTATTTTGAGATAAATTTCTGGCAGTGTGTCTTTTACTGTAATATTTTTTAAAAATTTAAATACTTTGTAGTTTTTATCAGCTTTTGAATGCATAAAAAACATTGAAGTTGGTGTGAATATTCTGCAACAATGCATAAGATTCTAATAAGATTACTGACATTTAGAAATGGGAGGAAAGGAGCTAAAGATGTAGGGAAGGTGTGATACGTAGGGGAAGAACAAAAAGGGAAAAGAAAAAAATGTGAGAGAATGAAAAGATGAAAATAAAGTGTAGATGGGGAGGGGAGGAGGGGGTGAAGGGAGGGCAGAGGTAAGGGGAAAAAATGAGAATCAAGACTTGTCATGTAGAGGTACAAGATCCCAACAATGAATGTAACTGTACTGTATCCCTAAATGTACCAATAAACTCAATAAAAAAAAAAAAAACATTGAAGTGAACAGAGAGCTCTATAAATATTTAAAGATAAGAGTGTAAGCTTTCATATGCAAGGTGCCTGGCAGGGCTGGATATAAAAACATATACAAGCAGCACAGAGGAGAATCTCCAGACAATCAGGAAAAGGCATACCATTGTGCAACTGCTCATAGGGATTGGCCATCTCAACAGGGACGTACTAGAGAGTTAGAAAACATCTGCATCTTTTATCTTTTTTAAGTCTGTGACTGTACTCATGTCAAGTATATACATTTCTACTGCTGAAGGTCAATCATATTTCATAGAATAGTGTATTAATTTTGGAGAAAAATAAACATATGCACACAAATCCCATGATACTCCTTTATAGTACTGGTATTTTGAGAAACTGAATCCACTTGGGTCCTATTTAGACATTAGTACTGGAGTTCTGTGCTGTTACAGTCCCCAAAAATAAATACAAAGAGGTTTTAATATGTAAATGATCTAAAGCAATGTTCTTGAATAAATGATGCTCAACACACCTATAAAAATATGGTTTTTTTTTGGCGGGATACCAGGGATCAAACTCGGGTCCTTGTCCTTAAGAGGCAGGCAGCAGAATCACTGAGCTAAATCCCAGGCCCCTCACTTTGATGATTTCTGCACTGTACCACATTTTAAATCACATCATTTAATATTTTTATTTGATAGTGAAATTCTTAAATTTAATCAACAGTGATATCTAAAATTGCTTATCACATTGGCAAGTGCATCACCAGCATTTTTAGCTTTGAGAAATGTGCTCGTATAGTAAATTCTAAAAAAACACTTTGAATTAATAAATTAAAGATACAAATATGTTCATGCTACAATTGAAAATAAATAAGGCATTATCTAACAATGTGCTATTAATTAGTTAACAATATGAATCAATAGTAAAGGGAATAGTCAGTCTGTGGTTTGTATTTGGGGGAAATTCAAGATAGAATTATAACTTTACTTATTCATTTATTACAATTCTGAGAGTCATAATTTATTTAGGAAAGATATAATACACACTTCTTAGCACTGATTTTTGACAACTCCATATTTTGAATATCTCAATACATTCCTGCTTTTATAATTCACCTGTGTGATATCTCTGAGGCCATTTCATTCTTTGGAAAACAGTCTTCATTTTTGTTTCTCATTTCCTACATTTGCCTTAAAATCTGTATCAATTATATATTTACATTTATTTCTGCATAGCTAGGGTTCTTTTTTGTGGTTTTCATATCAAAAAATTAAATCACCATATTCTAGTCAAACATGAAATGTGTGTTTTGCTGTGCAGAATTTGTTTATTATCAAATTTGATCTCCAAAATCTTAGTTTAATTGTAGATATTTGCATCTTAGGGCTTTCATTTCTTTGTTTCCTTTATCTACATGTGATTGCCAGTTATTTGTTCATTATAATGATACCTTTTATAAAACATTTAATAGTTGAAATATTTCTATTTTATCTATAAATTATTGCATTTGATAGTTCATATATTTTTCTCAATTTCTACTTAATCTGAAATTAAAAGTTTATGTAATATATTTCTTACAAGTGAAAATGTTGAAGGGTCTTGCACAGACTGAAGTTTTAAATAAATTTACATATTAGGAATCTGTGACATTTAAAAATATCTTTGTGAGTTATAATTACTTTGATTACAAATTTGAACATTTATTTCTCAGTTAGACATTTCTTAGTCTTTTACCCAAATTTCCTTTGATTTCGAATATGTTCATCATATTTTCATAGAATAAATTCATCACAGGACAGTTTTTCTCATAAAATAGACCTTCTAATTCCCAGAAAAACTTTATAGCTCTTCTGTGGTCCTTTTAACAATTAGAATTGCTGTTCTCCATTAAATTTAAGGCATGGCGTTGGACATAAAATTTCAAACTGATCTTATGAGGACCTTGCTTAATGGAAATATTATCTCCCTTGATTTATTTTTATTTCTTGTGCTTACGTAACAGGACTTTGCAGCTGTTCAGATGATGGAATTGCAAAAAACAACCCTTCATATCACCAAACTATGAGCATTTCTAAATCATCATGTTCTATTTTTTAAAGAAATATTTTTATCATTCTCATATGTAAATTGAGCAACCTTAAAAAATATCTTAACCAAGAATCAAGGATCTGCTGGCCCAGCTTATTCAAATAATTCCTTCAACCATACAGTACATAGGTGTTTCACTATTAGCTTATTAATTTTTATTTTTATTTATATTCTACATACATGTGTGTGTGTTTCTGTGTGTGTGTGTCTGTGTGTGTGTGTGTGTGTGTGTGTGTGTGTGTAAAGAATGTACATGTGCCATGAAAGAGTAACTGGTGTGTAACACTTCATGTTCTGGACAAATTACTTTTTCTATGCCTTACTTTTTCTGGTACTGTGACAAATATCAGAGACAAATGACTTATAGAAAGAAAGCGTTTATTTTGGCTCATAATTTCAGTAACATCAGTTCTTGTTTCCTTGGCTGAATTTCTTTGGGCCTGTGGTAGCACTGTGTGACCTAGGAGGAGGAGGTGACTTTACCTCATGCAAAAATGGAACACAGAGAAAGAGAGAGAGAGAGAGAGAGAGAGAGAGAGAGAGAGAGAGAGAGAGAAGAAGCAGCCAGGGTCCCTTTATCCCTTCAAGAGCACACCCCTAGTGACATAAATGCGTTCAACCACCTCCCACTGCTGTCAAGCTGAGAATTAAACCATCAACACATGGGCCTTTGAGGACATTTCATGTCTAAACTATGGTAAGGAAGAAATAGTACCCAATGAAATCCAGCAACTAAAAGAAGGAAGAAGAGGGGGAGGAGCAGGAGGAGGAGGAAGAGAAAGAAGGGTAGAAGGAAATAACCTTCAAATGCTAAATTTTCTAGGTAAGTGGACACTGGCAGAAATATCTAGATAGGATAGACATGCATTCCATCATGGACTAAATACGATAACAACAGCACCTCCAAATATTCCTCTAAAGGTCATCCTGCTCCTATTTTATTGTCAAAACACACAGGCAGGTTTATTCAGTTATTCTTTATACTTTGCCCGTTTTCCTTTCCATTATGCAACTCTCTTTCTGTGCTTTCTGAATCAATAACAAACTATAGATGGATCATCTCCATGCCTTAGCTTGCTGCTTACACTACTTTAATTTCCAAACATATCTGCATACCAAATATATTTAAATGATTTCCCTGGGTTCCAAACACCCATGTTTTTTCATTTACATATTTCTATTTTAATTTTCCATGGATTTTAAAAATTCATCATAAACTCCATTCATTTTGTTCTTCTTCTAATGTCCTTGTCTCAAATAAAAAGAATCCCTTTTAACTCATTACACACAAACCTGAAATATAGGACTTCTTCCTGATTTATTTCACATGCTCACTGTAGAAAGTGAGAATAATGAATCCCAAAGATGCCCATGAATTAAACTTAATGTTCTGCATATGTTTGCACACATGGCCAAAAATAGGGCAGATGAAATTAAGATTCTGCGTCTTGGCAAGAAGTATTTAACCTGTGTTACCTAGGTGGGCTCAATTTAATTCTATGAGCCCTTAAGATTAGAAGACCTTTGCCGGGGATTTAGCTCAGTGGTTCTGGCACCTGCCTTGCAAGCACAAGGACCCAAGTTCAATCCCCCGTACCAAAAAAAAAAAAAAAAAAAAAAGAAAAATAGAAGACCTCTCCAGGTGATGATTAGAGAGAAAATACGTAAATACACTTGGGCATGTTTTAAAATCAAAGCCCTTTCCTCATAGACCTTACCACCTTAATTTAAGCCCCCCACCATCATTTTCTACTTGTGTTATATGTAGAAAAACTGTCAGACTTGGAAAAGGACAAAACAGATCATGGATCACCCTGGCAGTGGAGCGCTGGGGATCCTCTTGCAGAGCCTCAGGATTGCCTCAGTCAGTAGGGTGTGTGTGTGTTATCTGGCTTGGTTTGAGAAGGCTGTTTTACAGTTCTACACTGAGTTTAACTTATTGAAATCAGTAGCGATGCAACAAATTCTTGACTATAGTAATGTGCATGATAAATACATTTGATTTTTGGCATGTAGAAGACATAAACTTTTTCTCCATGTGATAACAAGCAGTTTTCTTCTCTAATATTGGCATTTGTACTTTGGATGTAGAGAGAAACAAAGCAAGACTGGGGGTTACCTAACTAAAGATCATGAATGCTGTTTCCTTCGTAAGTTAGTAAGTTCAAATATATTAGATATACATTCATTTCATATTTGTATGTCTTTCTTAACATTTGAAAAATATAGTTCATTATTTACCATCTCAAATTCACATCACCAATCATTTTCTACTTAAAGATGTAAATAACTCATCTTCCCTCAGAAATGAAAGCCTCCAAATTTCTTAAGCTATCTTTCAAAGCCCTTCACAAATATATACCTGAAAACCCCTCATCATTTTTACAGTGTCTTCTTTTCATATTCGATACTCTTTTCCAGAGACCCTTCCTCATTTTGTGCTCTGCTTTACCTCTTAATTTTCATGGGAATGTCTCTCTGTGTTTTCTTCTTTCTCCTTCTCCTGGCTTGCTCTTAATAGATTTTCAGGTTTCAATTTACTCCATCTTTCTGGATTCTTCTTTGAATATTCAATCTTGGAATGCCACTCTTCTGTAGTGCAATAAAACTTTACACAAACATAAAAACTTATTCTTTCTGTTCATTAATGACAGACTTTGCATTGTGTTCCTATTTTTTCCTCATTGAGTTTATTGGTACATTTTAGGTATAAAGTACAGTTACAGTCATCATTGGGATCTGGTACCTTTACATGACAGGTCTTGGTTCTCATTTTGTCCCCTTACCCCTGCCTTTCCTTCACCCCTCCTCCCCTTCCCTATTTACAAAAACTTTATTTCCATTTTTTCATTTTCTCTTATTTTTTTCTTTTCCCTTATTTCCCCTCCCCTATCCTTCCCACTTCCCCTACACCTTTAGCCCCTTTCTTCCTATTTCACATTGTCAATTATACCATTAAGAGCATATGTACAGTTACAGTTTTTCATACCAGAGAAACTATTTGGTGTTTACACATGTGTGACATATTTATTTCACTTAAAAGTATGACCTCAATCTGCATCCGTTTTCCTCTGGAAACCCCAGTTTCTCATGTGTTATGGCTGAGTAGTACAGCCCGTTTGCCCTGCCCATCAATTGGAGACCTCATGTGTTCTTCATTGACATTCATACTTCTTTTATGAGGCACCCTACGTATGTGTGCAAGGAGAAGGAACTATGGCCCATCTGTGCTGAATGTGATTTGAAGGAGCTAGTCCAAGACAAATGCTTTTTGGGAGAAGAATTTCCTTCAGTCAAGTAAGAAACCCTCATAAGAGCCCTACCTGAGCATGGGAAGATAAAACAGGCAAGTGAGGCAGAGCTGAAGGCAGCTTCTAAGGCCTCCCTGCTTCCTGTAATTTAACGTTCTCAGCATAGCAAAGAATTGTCCTTTTGAATACTGTTTTCTTAGCCCCAACTGAAAGATTGTCTTATCTCTGCATTTTTCATGTTTATTGTCAATTCTAACTTTCCTTAAACATTCCATACTATCTATAATTCAAACATTTATATACACCTGATTCCATGATCAGGTGGAAGACTCAATCTCACTATAAATTTCATTATTTTCTTCAGAGCATTTTGCCTTTTAATGGAAAAGTAATGGATACATAAAATATTGCAATTTCGGATGAGCCTGATGATGTTAAATCCACTAAACAACTGGGCTTTTAATATATACATATAAAAGAATCATAAGAAATGATAGGCATTATTAAATAAATTTGAGAAGTGATTTTTAAGCGATATTATTTTAATCAGTTACCAGTTCAATTTTTAAAATACAAAGCCAACAAAAATTGAATTTTTTTATTCCTCTCCTCTAAGATAATATAATAGGAAATACAAAAATGACAATTTTATTAAATTTATTCAATACACAACTGAATGGGTGAGACGATGCCTGCCTAGAAACGCTGGGGTTGTCAGTACAAAGACAGACCTGAGCAGCACTCAGGTAAACTGACAAGGGATCCATTCCATGGTAAAATGTTAAAGTTGTAAATAATTATAACATATGGTGCATTTAAAAATGTGCTCAACTTGGAAGAACTCTTTTAGCACAGAGGAAAGTTACTACACTCATCATCTCTTCTCTATCAACACTCTCCACAGTGAAGAAAAGGATTTGAGTGTGCGTGAGTTCCTCTGTCATCCACCTGGGCCGTATTTACAAAGTCTAACATCACTTTCAAAATGTATGTAATTCTTTCCTTCTAAAATCCAAAGAACTAATGAGAACAGCAGAACTACAAGGAGGGGGAAAATCAATCTCCACGGACCCTTTAAGGAGGAAAGATACATCCTCTATCTTCAATATAAATCAACAAAGAGCCCTGCTGACAGCTTGTATTGCGTTCATGGTGCCTCAGAAGTTTAAAGGCCATAAGTTTACTTCGTTTTTGTATTCAAATCTATCGTCTCAACATTTGCACCTCAGGAATGTTCATTTATTCCTTTCAAAGCCTCAATATTTTCCCACACCACATTCCTTATTATATAATTATGTAGCAAAAGGAATAGCCAGATTTCATGGCCCTACGTTTTCCCCATTATACCCAAAGTTGGAAAGTTACTATTTCAAACAGGGATAGGGTACAAGAAAACCTGGTAAAAGAGTACCATACAATCACTAAACACCAGCATAATTATATCTCATGTCAATAACCTATGCAAGGTATGCTTTTCAATGAAGAAAAATAAAATGAGTAAAAACAAGCAGGATTAGTGATAGTAGGATATTTTCTTGTCCTACAAAAGCATGTCTCTACTGTTTTAAATAATCTAGAGAGTGAACAGTGCAAAACTCCAATGTAAATTGTCTCTTTTCAATATTTATGTCTTGCGTGGGCTGTGGATTTAGCTCGGTAGTGCTGTTGCCTGCCCTGCAAGAGTGAGGTCCTGAATTCCATCTCCTGTTGAAAAAAAAAAAAAAAGAAAGAAAAAGAAAAAAAATATATATGTCATGTATATTTGATAATACTTTTTTCTACACATTTTTTGTTTGTCCTTCTAAGTAGAAAACTCATTTGAGTTTTTTCCTTTGATGAAGTTTGAGATTGTAATTCTTAATTAAATATTTCATTAGCTGATTAAATTATGAAACAAAAAATGGCAACACAGAAAATTCAGTATCAGTAGTGCTCTCAGGAACATCTCCAGGTTTCTTTTTCTATTAAAACATTAATTTCTGGAGACTCATTTTTTATGAACTTTATTTTCTTCCAAATAAAAAATAAACCAATAATAGGGAATCCCATCATTAATTTTTAGATACCTGATTTTGAAGTTAAAAATGTTAGATGTTGTATTTTTTCAATAAAAATTCCAATCTACACTTTTTGTGAATTTGCTACTTCATGTGAAATATGCTTTTCATATTTTAAAGAGCAAAAATGCTCAATAAATAAAAATTGCAAAATAAATTTTCTCCTGCTTTGCAGAATTATTTCAAACTTTTAGAAACATTCACTTAAATTTATTATCCTAGTAAATTATGAGAATATCCATATTCTGCATAAAATATGTTGACCATTTCTGCATTATAAAGTAAGCATTTTTATGCAGCATAAATTCTTATCAAAGGGAAAAATTAGAAAAACATGAATGATGTAATATTTTATCTACTTAAGACAGAAATCTTTTGTTTGAGAAAGGCAAATGGATGACATTTTTGATGATGTATTCAAGAGACCATGTAGGTTGAGGGGCATAAAATTTCATATATGCTCTTTGTTATTAACGCATATGTTTTCAAATAAATATTAACCCATTATTCACATATGTATTTAATTTTACCTCTGTCTTATATAAATGAATAAGTTTAGGTTTAATGCATGGAAAACAGTTAACAAATATTCCATTGAAGTTGCCAATCATATTTAAGAATAGAATTGATAATGTCTTCCAGTGCCATATGCATTATACTATTCAACTTTATTGCTATCAATATAATAAGGTGGAATGTAACAAAAAGGTTGTCTGGCTTCCTCAACTTATTTTACAGCTAAGACAACTGTGAGGTGGCACCTAGAGTTTAGTTTTTGACCAAAGTTATATAATTATTTATTGGCATAATCATGATCAAAATTTGTATTTTCTGACTCTCGATGCTGTATTCTTTACAATGTGTCATGCTGGATATTCAAATATGATAAAAAGCAATAATTTCAGTATTTCTAAAATCTGTTAGAGAGACTCATTTTATTAAGGCTCAGTATACTAGGACAATAGCCATACTACCCTGAATACAGGTCAATTTGCTTACTAAGGGCAAATTGTTGGACCGAGAACATGATTTATTTGGTAATTCAGGAAAATCAAGAAGAGGGAGAGCTAATGCCCTAAAAACACCACCATAGCACAGTGTAAATGTCAGTGTAAATGTAAGCTTCTTTTACCTTTAGGCAAAGAGGAAAGAAAGGAGCTGAGGTTAGGATGTGTCTGACGACTGGAGACTTCTAGTCACACTCTAATGCTCTGGAAAGGATGTTGTGAAACCTAGCAGATAGCATTCTGTTTACTTTGATGCCCTATAAATCTTGAAAGTATCTCCTTACTCCTTTCTTGGCATGTTCATCCTTAAATGGGAAGGAGAGAGGTATCCTTCTATACAAAAAGCCTAACAAAAATCGCTATTTCATTTTATATGGATTTCTCAGAAGGGAAGGACAAAGTGTACTGAGTCAGAATGAAAATCCGGAAAAAAGTAGAATTAGCAATGACGAATTTACTGGAAAAGGTTAATAAAGTAGCAGTGTGTGGATGACAGGGAAATAACTACAAACACAGAAAGGATAAAAAGGAGGGGAAAGTTTCAAATAAGCATTAAACAAATTTTATTTACTATTTTTCTTGCGTTTTAATGACTAAAAGAAATTAGAAATATTTTCAAGAACAAAGCTCTTAAATCCTTAACGATGCAGACAGAAGTACATCTAGCAACATAAGATATAAGAATTTGGAATAATATTCAGAAGTAAACATGATATATTCCAATTTAGACTTTGAGTTTGAAGTATTTTTCAATTAGTCAAGTAATAACATCGAATGAAGTTGTGGAATAAATATTAGTGGCAGAAGTTTTGGATGGAGATGCAGTCTCTTAGGATCTGAATCTAATTGACCAACTGAAGCACCTGAAACAGACAAAACAAAGACAATCATGCCAGACGCACACTACAGATACGAGGTGGGGCTGAAGTGTGCTCTTCACCGCTCTTTCCACTGGGGTCGGATCAATTTAAAAGGCGATATTGTCTTTCCGCACAAGATACAACCACGGTAATCTTTTTATTATTTGTTCCATTAATTTTTCTTTTATGTCCCAAGGATACGATCGGAGGGCCAGAGTGTTGTCTGTCCATGACTATTACTTTCTCAGATTGTGATCTGGGGACCACTTGCATCATTATCCTATAACACAGTTGCTAATCGACTGAGTCAAAATGAGATGCGTGGAATGGCACCTTAATGAAAAGCAAACATGCATTCTTTCGGATCCTTTTCTTTCATAAAGTTTAAATCAATTGATTTGGATGTAAAATCTAATCACCTAATCATGGCCTACAAAAATGAGGCCATGAATTTTGGATCTAAATCTTCCCTGTTCAGTACAATAGCCTACTGCCACTATCTACACATAACTACTAAATAATAACATTATTATTGATGTTTGAAGAACATAAATTACAATTTTATATGTGTATTGAATTCACATTTAAAATTAAAACCTAATACTTGAATAGGGAAAATTTTTAGGTATATTTACAACAACTCAGTTATGCAAAAACAGTTCACAACTGTAAATTTTGTGAAATTTAGATCTAGATCAAGTATCTCTCATTCAAACGTAGCACCTGAATTGATATGTGCTGTTAACTGAATCTTGAAAATTTTAACATGAAGATATGTGTTTAATTAATCATTTGCTTTTATTTCTCATTGAACTGATAATGCTTTAATTATATAAAAAGTTAAATGTTAATAATAAATGATTAATAATATATTAAATATAGAGATGATACATGATTAAATATTTGATAAATTATTTTTTATTTTACTCATTTTAATATGGTTACTATAAATTTGAAACAAAATGTGGCTCATGTTTCATTTTTATTGAACAACAGTGCTGTAAACAGAGGTTATATGTAACTGAGTATCTTTTGGTGTGCAATAAACTTCCAACGTCCATGGTTTAGGAATCTGGGCGTAGATAAGCTGTAGACCCTTTTGAAAGGGTCTCATGATCTCTTTGAAGGACACGCTAGGTTTTTAAGGCTCCCCTCATGCCTCTCCAGTGACATTTGGGTTGTTGGCAGAGTTCATTCCTTTATGGTTGCAAGGCAGAGAGCTTCTGTTCTTCTTTGCAGTCTGAAGTTCTCTGTCATGGTGTCCTCCCATAGGCAACTCACACCTTAGCTTCTTGTATGTTCAAGGCCAACAGAGAAGGAAACTCTAGTGACAGAGAGTCACCTGACATCGCTGCATTAGAACAGTCACAGCTCATTGCTGATGTCATAAAAACAAAAATCAACAAATCATGAGAGACAGCCTTTCCCCATTGCTATATTTTATTGGTTAGGAGCAAGTCTTGGGTGTCAACCATGCTCACAGAGAAAGAATTAGATGAAAGCATAAATCACAGGAAGCAGACATCATAGGGAATCACCTCAGGTTCTGTCTGCTGTGTAACTCTGATATCACACGTGAAGCCTCCTTATCAATACACACATTACCAGTTGGTATATGGAGCTTTCCTGTTGCTAAATTTTCAGGAGTTTAACTGCTTTTAACTTTTCTTGGAACAAGTCTGCATTACACATAATCAATCATAGATAAAAATTAAGCCTATGAAGAAAAAATAGTTTTCTGCAATACAAAAGGAACAGTTCTTTTATTTGGTGGCAATAGCTAGAAAAGTAATACAATTTTGTAAGAAGGCATGTACCTTAAAATAATGCTGCTGGTGGTGGATTTTTTTACATATACTTACAAGAGATTAACAGTTTGAAATTCTCGTATTAATAAAGCATAACTTCTAGGGTAACATAAGACAAAGCTGAATACAGATAAGAGGGAATAAAAGATAATGAAATGAAAGTAATATAATCAATAGTTATTCAAGTAAAGTATAAATGCAAAATATGTCAAGGGGAAAATAATGTTTTTCACATTGCTTGCAAATTACAAATTTGTTTTAGTACCATAAACTCTCCAATTACTCTGTTTTGGCAGTAATAATTTAATTGGTCTTAATTTAATCTTGATCATTTTCAAAACTTACAAAGCTGTAATAATTTTATTTTATTTTATACCTTCATCCTATAGCACATTAATTGGACAAGAGATAATATTGTGAAATTTACTATTATAGTTTAACAAAAATTGCTAGTAAGGTAATTTCTGAATGTGTTTAACTTGGTTCAGATATACATGTGCAGAGCTCAACATTTATTACTAACAAAACAGAGAAAGTGAAACATAGAAACAGATATAATAGTAATATATTCTTATAGTTACTTATTTTTGGAACTTTTTTATAAAACGATTAACTGAAAGAGCATACTTAGAAGACAAATATTAAAAAAACTACATGTATTTTGCCAAGTACTAAGATGTTATTGGTGAATAATAGAGAAAACAAAGTTAAAAGTAATTTTTATATTTTCATCAAAAACTGGGCCCAGGATTTAGCTCATTGGCGCTGTGCCCTCCTCACAAGCACAAGGTCCCGAGTTGATCCCCAGTACAAAAAATAAAAACAAAAACAAAAACAAAACACTGTTATATTAAAAACTATAATAAGCTATATTTTGAGACTATGATATAAATAACCACCACATTTTAAAGGCATATTTATTTAAATCTTTTTTAGAAATTGATAGGAACAAATTCACAAACTCTAAAAAACCATCTGTAAGATTTTCCTTTAACAATATAATGGTGAATACTAAAATACCTGTACAGTTGGTAGTTTCAGAAACTTCTTAACAGGAAACTGTTAAAAAACATATCTACTCCCTCACCAGTGCAAATAAAGATTCATTGCCCTCAGTGACTACTATGGTTTGGATGTAGAATGTGTCTCCCAAAGACTTGTTCATTAAGGACTTGGCCCCAAGTTGGTGATACTGGTATACAGCTAATCTTGGTGGGGTGTATGTGAGGGCTTGGTTACTGCAGGCACTTTTCCAAAAGAGACCTTGGGACCCTGGTCTGGCCTTTCTCACTCTCCTTTCTAGCACATCAGATGAACAACGTGTTTCCCCATGTCCCCAGCAAATCTGAAAAGCTGAGAGTCTCTAAATCTTGGAATAGAAAATTCAGAACCATTTTAAGTTCATGGAAATCTAATACAATGATAAATCTATTCTATTATTAAATATTAAATAATATTAAATGTTGTTAAATAATATACTGTCACTCTGGGAGAGGCCATTGAATAATATTTGCTTAGAAATATTTGCTTGAAATTATATTGTTCTACTTAATACTGTTATATCGTAACATATTATATTGTTTCTTTTATTATTTATTGTTTCTTTTATTATTGTGTAACTAACCATCCCAAACTTAATGCTGTAGAACTAGCTAAAAATTAGCTTTCTTATTTCTATAATCACTTTATCAGGAATTGGAGTAGGGACTAATCAGGTTGTTATGTTCCATTTGTTATCATCTGGAGCCCCTCTATAGGCTGCATACAATTCAGGCTAAGTCCAGTTACTTTCACGTCTGTTATTTCAGTGCTCCTCTCTATGCTTTATCCATGTGGCCAGCTTGGGTTTTCTCCCAACATGCTGCTGTGGGACACGGGCACTTCTTGTGTAACAACTCATTCTGTGAGTGCAAATGATAGTGACAAGGAATTTAAATGATAGTCCTGACAATAGGCAGCGTCACTTCTATGCTCCGTTGGACAAAAGGAGAACAAAGTACGGCTCAAGTTTTTCAAACTTATTAAAATACTAGAAAATAAATTTCTGGATGATTAGATTTCTGACTGACTTTACAATCTCTTTTTTCCTTTTTCTCACTAGACTCTGGAATTACCATTTTTAGGCTGTTCTTTCAATAGAAAGCGTTGCCACGTGGTCTTTGCACTTGCTTTCTCATATTGAGAGTGTGCCTGTGAGACACCCACATACAGCTTACTAAGTGTCTTTCAAAACCCAGCACCGAGAACACCTACAAATTCTGGACAAACTTAGTGTAGGAGCTCTCTCCTTCAGTTAATTATTATCTTCACATTATAATTTTCTTTATTATTTATACTTATGTCCATAAACATGTATAAAATACATTTTTAATTATTTGTTCACTTGGTCATTGTCTTCTCAATCAGAGTATAAATAACACAAAGAACTAATGACTGTTTTATGTTTTTATATTTAGAACATAAGTAGCATATTGTGGCAGCAAATGGTATTTTCTAAACAAAGGTTAATTTACTGAATAGTGGACAGTACACAATAATTTAATTTCAAGTAAAAATATTTATAGATGAAATGATGGAAATTAATATGGTTTGTGCATACGTGAGTGTATTTGTGTGTGTGTGTGTGTGTGTGTGTGTAGTGAATGTTCGAAGCAGCTTCAGAAAAAAGTTATCCATATACTTTATTTTTGAATGATGTCATTATTTGTGACTTTTTTAAAAATTTGCTCTCTCAAGCCAGGTGTGGTGATGCATGCCTGTAATCCCAGCACATAGGATCACTGTGAGTTCGAGACCAGCCTGGGCTACATAGTGAGTTCCAGGTCAGTCTCAACTACATAGTGAGATCCTGTCTCAAAACACAAAACAAAACAAAAATTTGCTCTCTCTATTTAAGAAAAAAATAATATGGATACAATACTTATAGGACATGATACTTTAGTGACAATTTAATTTTAATTTTTAAGATCTATGTTTTTCTAATAAAATTAAAACACTTTCACATATTACTTTGTACAGTATAAATTTTTGTGCCGAATGATTATTCTAAACTTTTATTGTTTATTTTCACATAAATCTGTTTCTTTTCTACTGAATATAAGCAACTCATGCTATGGTTTTATGTAAAATGAAGCTAATTAGGTTTTATCAATACATTAGTTTCCTTTGGGGATACATTCAAGTTGATGTATAAATGATGGAGAAAATTAATACCAACATTGCCCTTGGCATGACAATTTTTCCTCTGCTATTTACTAAAAATGGATCACAAAAATGTTAAAAGAGTGCTGTTCTGCTGACAGGGAAACTTAAAGAAAGACCCTCTGCTATTAAGCTAAAGTTAAAAGTGTAAAGCTAAAGAAATTTATCTATTGTAAGAGAAATGTGAGCTTTGCAGAAAGTAAATTGGCTAGGAGAAATTCAATGAAGTGCCATCTAAAACGAGCAGATAAAGTACAGAGTGCTTTGTAGAATCTGTGAAAAAGCAATTTAGATATTCGTAGTGATAGCTCAGATGCCTAGCCTTCTAGAAGTAATCTAAATCTGAAACTATTTGAAGTATATTGAACAGGAAAACTTTGTCTTGTATCTTTTCTTGTGTTTATATTTCCTTGTTGATCTAATATCACTGGTAATCATTCATTATTTATTGTATCATTCCATTTAAAAAAGGTAGTAGAACAAAGTTAAAACTCCAAAAACCAAAGGGGTTTCCATGAACAGCAAATTTGTCTGCATATTCATTTTCATGACTGCCAGTTAATTTTCTATTCTATTTCAAATAAAAATTCAAACATTGTCATGTTATTACTTTCAAGTAAATATTCTTATATATATGCTGACATTAAATATTTTGCAAATGACCAAAGGGTTAATTTTCTGTTAAGTCTTTAGTAAAAGAACAGTTCAAATAATTTATTATATAGGGGGCTTTAAAATATCTTCTTAATTATTTACTATTTACTATGTAAAATAGACCAGTTACACCATTTATATAATTATCTAATTTAATCCCCATGAAGATCAAATAGACTCAATGCTATCAACCTCTTCTTAACCTGAGATCAAAGGACTAACTCTTTCAAACTACTAGTGGATGAGGCTGGTATTTGAACTTTAGCTCTTCTCAATCTGAAAGACTCATGAATTACTGTTTGAATGTTAAAAATGAAACTAAAAAATTTGTAAACAATAAATGCTTTAAATTTATGATTAAAATGACTTTATAATACAAGAAAAATGTAGCAATAGAATCCACTGCAAAGTAATTTTAAATAACCACAAAAATTAAAAGTAAAATATAAATGAAGATAGTGTTATTTGTAAAAAATAACCTTGAAAATTAAGAACTGATGTTATTAATTAAAACAAAAGCAAAGCCAGTAGAAGCAGGGACAGAGATCGAGCACATAATTCAAAAGAAGAAATATAAATGGCTAATATACGAACGTACATTGAAATGCCTACCAATTAAACAAGTAAATTTTAAAATCATTTTAAGCTTATTAGGTGAGGAACATCTCTGGGAACATCTGTAAAAGAGAACAATGGAGAGATAAATGTTGACAAAAGAAAGGAAGTTAGGTGTAGTAATTGAAGTAGATTTTTTTTGTAGAGTGCCATTGGTATTTTCATTATTCACGTAGGTTTTTATTTCTGATGTTCTTTTTTAGACTTTGTACACCAAAAATTTTGAATGTTGAAATTTTGATGCATTATAAACTCTCAATAAATATTAAAAATCCAAAAAAAGAAAGGAAGTTTGCTTTGAAAAACATAAGATGTAAATATATTTTTTGAAGGCGCCCAGTCATACAATTTTAAAAGAAAACAAAAAAGTCACAGTGTGAAGGTAAAAGAAGCAGTACAATAGAATGACCAAATTGACTTGATTTAAAATAAGCCTTTTAATGGATACATATTGAGGATATACTCCTAAGTGAAGTAAATAGGTCACACATGTGTAAATACTGAATAGTTTCTCTGGTGTGAATAAACTGTAATAGTACAAATGATTCTAAGGAGATAACTGACATTGTGAAATGGGAAGAAAAGGGCTAAAAGTGTAGGGAAAATGGGAAGGGTAGGGGAAAGGTAATAAGGGAAAAGAAAAAAATATGAGAAAATAAAAAAATGGAAATAAAGTGTTTGTAAATGGGGAGGGGAAGAGGGGGTGAAGGGAGGGTAGGGACAAGGGCCAAAAATGAGAACCAAGACCTGTCATGTAAAGGTACAAAATCCCAATGATGAACGTAACTGTACTGTATTCCTAAAATATACCAATAAACTCAATAAAATAAAAAATAAAAATAAAATAAGCCTTTTTATGGTGAAAAAAATAATTTTCTCAGATTACCATTATATGGACAAAACTTATGTCATCACATTCTTGCCAGACTAATGATAATAATAATAGAAATAATATATATTTTTCATTAAAGTTTTGATTTATATTTTGAAGGAAAACCTATTCAGCAAAAAAGAGATTGTAAATTTGCCAAACCAAACCTTGTATCTATCATTAGAAGTAGGAAAAGAGAAACTAAAATGCTTAATAAGAACTTGATAAAGCAATATCTTACCACAGCAAAAGCATCTTGAATTTGAGGTTCTGAGCACAGTTTGTGCTAACACACTTTCAAGGATAATCACAGTTTCAAAACTCAATTCTAACTGATAATTCCATCCTTCCTTTGTCCAGATATCTTTTGTGTGTTCATCTTTATGGAGCCTACCATGGAAAACAAATGCATTGTACCATAACACCAAAAATGAAACATACTTTCTCTGTACAGTACTATTTTTCCTTTTTCTTTTCCATATTCCATTCTTAATGTGATGGGTAAGCTTCACTGTGTCATTGCTTCCGGCTTGGGAGCTGCCAGGGGATCAGTGTGACGTACTCAAGGGTGTTTCTGGGGGTGACATAAATGTGATTTGGGGTACTCTTTCTGGTGCTTTCCCCTTTCTTCTCCGGTGCTAGTCATCTCTGTGGTTTCCTCTACTCAATGAACTAAACAAATTTGCTCCCCTGCAAACTCTTTCCACAATGTTTTTGCCTTGGAGCCAGGTGGCCATGGAGTTAGTCCTTTGAAATTGAGCCAAATTTAAGGCTCCTTTTTAAAGTTGTGGATTCCTGGAATTCCTGCAATAAAAAACCTGAGTCATAGAGGAAAAAAATGCACGAGAGGGTCAGGGATGTAGCTCAGTGGGGCTATGTTTGCCTGGCAAGTGCAATATCCTGAGTTTGATTTCCAGTACTAAAAAAAAAAAAAAAAAAAAAAAAGTGCTAGAAAAATGGAGTCCTTGCTCTGACTGTCTGCATTTTGCTCATGTCTTATGACTTTCTGGGAGACTGAGATGAGGGGTTGGGGATTAGCTTAGCTGGCAGAAGAAATGTAAAGGTTCGAAACATTCAAGCTGTGGCATGGGGACTGTCACCTATAGTCCAAAGTAGCCTGGTTACTGATTCTTCTGACAGTAGAAAGTAGCATCCATAGGATGATATTTCTAAGGCAAAAGCAATAGGATAATACATTCACAATGCAAAAGCTGTAGAACCAAGGAAGCTTCCATCTAGGTTTCAAAAGAAGGCCTATGAGGCTGAGCAAAGAAGAGACTTATAATTGGAATTTTGAAAATTATTGGAACTGTTTAGACTTTGGGAAAGGGATTATTGCTTTTCCAGTTGTGTGTAAGATAGTCTTATCATGTTAAGTAAAATGATAAGCCATAGGTCTATTTAGGGGTTTAATATGGTTTGGGGAGTTGACAAGGGCTGGGATGTAAGAATTAAATTTGATTAGGTCAACCTCATTGGCTTGAGATTTGTCCATGAACTTGGTGGATGACACAGCAAGGGTTTCAGAGTAGGCCATGGATGTGTGACCTTGAACTATATCTGGGCTCCCACCCCTTCCTCTTTGGTCTTTTCCCCCTGGTCTACTTCCATGACCGACATGAACTAAGCAGATTTGTTCCACAGTGCCTTTCCACCCTGATGTTTTGTCTTGGATTCAGCCAACCATGGACTAAATCCTTTTTATTATGACCACATTAAATCTCTCCTTCTTTAAAATGTAGGTTTGGGCTATTGTGGCCCCATGAAGAGAAAGTGAACTAATACTGTAAAGTCATGTATATCCTTCAAGAGAGACATTAATTATATTTTTCAACATTGTTAATTCTATATAGTGAGGTAAATATTTTCTGATTTCTAATTATCCAAACCTGTATTATTTGCAAATTCTCTAAAATAGTTAATGTTGATATAATATATGTAATTGCCCAAACTGCAAAGTGAGTGTCTTTTATCGTATACAGGTAACTCTTTCCTCCAGTAGACAGATCATTTTCCTTTGCTCTGCTTTTTCTATCCCACATTAGCAGTGTTCTCTGTCCTATGTAGGTAACTCATTCCTCCAATAGATAATCAGATCATTTTCCTTTGTTTTGTTTTGTTTTTTTCTATTTTCACAGTCAGTTTTTTAGTTGAGCTTCTCTTCATTTCATGTTGCAAGACTGTAATAGCATCAAAGTCTGCGCATATGTGTACATATATTTTATTATATATTATATACTATATATAACATATATATTTATTTTTCATTTTTTTCGAGCTCTTAAGTCTAATGCCATCACCTCTCTGTTTAAGTACATCTATTTTTCCCAGCAGAAAATAAAGACAGACTTGTTCTCATCTCAATATTTTACCTTTTCCTCCAAACTCTACCTCCAACACACCATCATTTCACCATTGCCAGTAAATTTAAATATTACTCCATACACCTGCTTTGTCTTTCTGCTTTGTCATCTCCTCAGATCAGTGTTCTAATTGAAAGGTTCCCCTTGGAATATTTGTCTGGAGACATTTTTGCTACTGTTGTAAAGTAGAGGCCAGGAGGGTCTCACAGGCATAGAGTGAATAGAATCCATGTGTGCTGTGCTGCTAAACCTATTACAGGCGCAGAAGAGCCACCCAGCAGTAAGAAGCTGTACAGTGCAAAGTGTCAGTGGTGCTGAGTTGGAGAAACTCTACCCAGCATCAAGTGCCACTGGATAACTGCAACGACTTGATAAAGAGCTCTCTATACCAATCTTGCTTCCACTCAAGTCACTTTCCACAAACCTGAGGGTGTCTCTCTAAATCAAAAAAAGGGGGAGTGTTGTGTTTTGTATTTAAAATTTTAATTGTTCCTAAGTATAAGTTCTGAAACATGAACAATCTTCAGGATTTGGTTCCCATTAACTCTTTTGTTTCCTCATCAACACTTTCTCTTTCTATGAAAAACTTCATTCCTGCTGAAGTAGTTTACTCTTTGAATATCCATCTTCTTTCTTCACTTTTACCAGACTGATCCTGCATCCTCGACTGCTGCAGCACAGAAGCATTCACCTTCCCTTCCTTTGAACCTGGGTCTATGCCTTTAGGAAACCTGGTACGTAATCAGGAATCCGCCTTTTACTGTTCAATCACTGCACATTCTGAGAGGTTAGCAGGCAATTCTGAAGGTAAAATTTAACGTTCTACTGTATGCGAAGTACTAAAAAAATGCTTTATTTCTTTGTAGTTGTTGCTCAGTTCAACACATTATAAAGATATTTTTTCCAGTCTATGTTCTTTTTTTTTTTTTTTTTTGCATTAGAACTCCAAGTTATTTCACTACAAGAGACTGGTCAGAGAAGATGGAGAGTTATTTCATCTACAGACACTCCAATGATTGGTGTGGCTGCCAATTTTGAGTTATATTGAGTTTCATGAGCAGTGAATATCATTCCATCTAATAAATAGCTAAGAAGTCACAAAATAATAAAGACAGGGAAGGCAGATTTTGTAATACCTGAGAAGTCCTCCTGCCTCTATCTTAAAAAGATAAATCAACATGAAAACAAATTCTTGTGATATTAACTGCTTTTTTTTAGAGAAAAACAATGTTTTTATTAATTTTTTAGGTCAAGATGAAATCATGGTAAATAAGTCTTAAAAATATTAGTGCTTTCATTTGGAATTTTTAACAATTTTATGACAAAGAAAATAATGATTTTGCTAATATAAAAGATAATGTAGCATTTTTCAAAAAAATTAAAACATGCACAATATTTTTAATATCAATTTGCTTGACTATTTGAATTCTATTGACCAAATTTCCTTAAAACATATCTAAATATCTCATATAGTCTTAGTAATTCGTTGGACATTGGTTCTATGTTTTTTACTGCTTTTGGGTATCATGGGAGTAAAGATTTTTGAAAACATGCACCAATAAGTTCTATGGCAATAGTTTAGTAATTCACATTTATATGTTTAATTTTCAAAAGCAGAAAGCTCTTTATAAAAGATTTGTCATAAAGAATATTTAAATTCCCATGATTTTTCTGTTTTTTTCAGTTAAAAGTAAAATGGTCTATTTTATAAGGGAGGAAATAAAAACTTTTATCTTATTGATATATTAAAAAGAATAAGTGAAATGAGTCCAAGTTTGATAAAAAATAGTTATTTCCAGAACATGTAAAGTTTGATTTTTCTAAGTATTTAAAATAGATATGTCTTAATGATTGCACTGAACTCTCCTCTTTTAAAATTATTCCCCTGATAAGAGTAGGCAATTGCAAAACACTCCCAAAATCAACAGAAGCATTATTTTTCACTTGCAAAATTCAAGTACTTTGTATCTTTCCTTTGTTTCATTGCCTATTACAGAGGCTAGAAATATTAACTTTGAGAAAAATGGAGCCATTTTATATATATAATATATATATGTATATATTTATATAAATATGTATGTATGTATATATATATATTATATATATATGCTGCAAACATATTTAAATTGCTCTGTGTGTTTTAAAAATTGGCAATTAAAAAGTGAATATCATTCCAATTTCATCCTACTTAAGGGGAAATTTATTCAAAAATAATCAGAAATCATCTTTCTAATGGAAGGTTAGATTTTGTAGAGAAGAAATAGCATATATTACTGGGGAAAATAACTAGATTTATTTTTTCATTTTCTTTATAGTTTGTGGCCACTTGCAAAGTAGAATTATTGAAAAAGAAGTACTTTTTCAGAAGCATATTAGAACATATAAGATGAATATTGTAGTTTTGAATCTTAAATGTAATATACAGTAAAGGAAATATTTGGGAATGTCAGGTATCAGAATTTTCTTTGATTCCTTTTTTTATACACTTGATGTTGAGGATAAAAATAAAGGCACAAGATGATCTTCACCCTAAAATGCTTCATTCATATCATAGGGAAGAAGGTGTATATTTGTTTAAACAGAGGCAAAGCTTAGTAAAGATCATAATGGATGTTTTTACAAAAGATTATGCAATAAAGATTATAAAGCTGTTAATTCTACTAGAATGGGAAAATAGAGGTGGCATTGAAGAAAGCAGCTCAGTAAACAGGCAATTCAAACTGAACTGAAAGAGATGGAGGCATTACAGAGACCATCTTGGCAGAGGTCAAATATAAGTGAGATCAGAAAATCTACGGAAATGGAGAAAGGCAGAAGACACGAGAAGGGCATGTGTTCATTTTGGGAAATGTGTGGTGGCTGAGTTTATTCCAGGAGAGGGCCTGAAAGTGGATTTGAGATCATGTTTGACAGGTTTGGGGCTTTACACAAGTAATTTTATAATTTAATGCATAAATAATAGAATGGATTATTACCTTTACTTGGATGGGTTACATATTCTATTTAGAAATTGACTCGTGTGATGTGGGGTGATTTGAACACTAGATGGGCTTGCTTCTTTCAAGGCGATAAGCCAGCGCTGTTTAGGACAGAGATAGGAGAAAGGCCGATTGAAAATTGTCATCATGACAGCAAAAGAAGAGGTTTGGAAAGCAGAATGAACAAACGATGATGATGTCTCAGTGTTGGAGACACGGGAGTGAAGGAGGAGGAAATACAGAGAACTGTACAGAGCTGTGTTTATGATATCTGGCTCTGGAGAACTACAGAGTCCTTAAATGTCAGATGTCAGTGCCTATGAAATTTGTATGATTTCTCCTTTCTTCACTTTCTTTATATGCAAATTTAATATTACCATTTTTATTCCCATAATTTATATATGGTTCTATTGTTCTAAGCACATTGAATTTCATTTGGCAAGATCTCTCTCAAGAGTGACAGGCATAAGGATAAATTAGAACAAGCACATTACCAGAGGAAAGCATAATACATTATGCAAGTAGTAGCAAGTAAAAAAAAAAATGACTATAGGGACAAACTTAATTCTTTCCATGACCCTGATCACAAACCAAATGGGTTGTGAACTGAATCAAGATCAATGGTTAGGTTCAATGTTGACCTTATGGGGAAATTTTATTTTGTTCATGACCAATTTAGTTTGTGACCAGAATCATGGAAAGAATTAAATTCATGATACCACTCTAAATCAGAGTTAGTACAAGGAAGCAAACTATAAAGCTCACACAGAAAAACAAAATAATCAGTGAATTGAATAGCTGCTTCTTTGAAAGAATAAATAAAATAGATAAATCCTTACCCAATTTTATGAGAATAGGGAAAATCACAAATCAATGAATTTAGAAGTATAAAAGGTGAAATCACAACAGACACCATCAAAATCCAGAAGATTATTAACAACTGCTTCACAAAATGATATGCTAATAAATTGGAGAACTCAGAAAAAATGAAAAATGTCCAAGATATGTATGAATTAAGAAAACTAAAACAACACTTAAAAATCTTGAATAATCCAATCACAGGCAACGAACTTGAAACAATAATAAAAAATCCTACCAACTAAGAAAATTTCTGGTCATGATGAATTCACTGCTGTATTTTACAAGCACTTCCTAGAAGGTCTAACCCCACACTCCCTAACTCTCATGAAACTGAAAGCAAAGAGTACTCCCAAAGTCATTGCTGTGAGCTAATGTGACTGATTCCCAAACCAGACAAATATCCAACCAAAAAAAAAGAGCTACAGACCAATCTAATAAACTGATACAAAAATCAAAATCTTCAAGATATTAGCAAACCATTTTCAAAGTGAAAAAAAGGAATTAACCTAATCAAGGAATTGAAAGATTTCTACAGCAAAAGTTACATTACTATAAAAAAGGACATGAAAGAGAACATCAGAAAATGGAAACATATTCCCTGTTTCTGGATAGGCAGAACAACTGTAATCACAATTCTAAAATTCCAGAACTACCTGGGATTTACAGTGGTACCTTGGTTCATGAATTTAATTCTTTCCACAATTCTGGTTGCAAACCAAATTGGATGTGAACAAAATCAAATTTCTCCATAAGGTCAACACTTAACCTAACCATTAAATTTAATTCAATTCACAACCAATTTGGTTTGTGTCCAGAATGGTACAAAAAATTAAGAATGTGAACTAGGTACTGCTGTAGATTGTTTTTGTTTTTCTAGGACCTTGAGTTGCATCCTTAGGTTATTTACTTGGGCTTGCTCTATTTTACTATGGGCATTTACAGCTACAAAACTTTCCTCTTAGTACTGTTTTCATTGTGTTCCATAAGCTCTGCCATATTTTACTGGCATGACCATTTCATTTGGGGAACTGTGATATTTCTTCTGTGAGACTTTGATCATTCAAGTGTGTGTTGTTTAGTTTCCACTCATTTGCATGGATTTCTACTTCATTGCAATAAGTACTGGTAATATGTATGGTAAAACTTTGATTTTTTGCATTAATTTAAACATATTTATCGGTTATTATGTGGTCTATCAGAGGTCTATCTCTGAGGAGACAGCAAGTATTCTGTTGTTGGGTGGATCACTTGGGAAACATCAATTAAGTCTATTTGTTCAAAGGTTTTGTTCAACTCTTAGTATTTTGTTGTTACTTTTTTGTAGTTGTTCTTTCTGTTTGTGAAGGTATTAAGGTACTCTACTGTAACTGTGGTGATGGTTATCTGATCTTTTGTATCCACTAGTGTGTGTGTGTGTGTGTGTGTGTGTGTTTAATGGTGCTGGTTGAACCACTGTTTGGTAGGTATGTGTTTATAGTTTGTATATTTTCCTATTGAATCGTTTCTTTAACCAATATGGATTGTTAGTTTTTGCCTTTTCTGATCTGCTTCATCTTAAAGTGCACTTTGTCTGTGAACAGGATAGTTACTACGTTTCTTTACAATATGGATTGTCAGTTTTTGCCTTTTCTGATCTGCTTCATCTTAAAGTGAACTTTGTCTGTGAACAGGATAGTTACTTCTGCTTGTTTCCAGGTTCTCGTTGTATTAATCATTGTTTCCGGTTCTTTAAGTTTATTAAGTTGTTGGAGAATAGAAACTGTAGAAGAAGTTTCCCTGACCAGGAATCCCTCTGTAAGGTTTATTTTGAAAAGTCTGCTATAATTCTAATGGGGTTTTCTTAATAAATGATTTCTTTCTGTTCTCTAACATGCTTTAAATTTTTGTCCTTGTGTTGAATTTCTGATATTTTGACCACGATGCTTCATGGAATAGTTCTCTTCTGATTGTGGCTATGTGGGTTTCTATATGTCACACTTATCAGTATATTAAATTGTTTTCTCTATTACTTCTGTAAGCAAGGGTTTGTTTTTTTTTATTCCCTTCCTCCTGTCTTCTGATTTTTCATTAATTCCAGTTAATCTGAGATTAGTCTATGCCTCCTGTAGCAGCTTTTTCATGCTTTCTTTTTGTTTTTAAAGTATCTCTCATTAATCGATCACCAACTATGACCTGTGCTCTAAATCTGATGTGCTATTGTTATGTTGATTGCTTCTTCAGTGCATACTTCAGTAGAATTTTTAATCTTATGGTTAACACACTTTTTTTTAATGGACTCTATAATTCTTTTCTGTGTTGAGCCCTCATCTGTTGCATCTCCTTCTTTAGCTCCACTAGAAGTGAGTAATTCCAGCACATGGGACAACCATCATTAAAACATGTTGTTTATATTTTTTACTCATATGTTTATATATTTAAAGTTCCCTGTCCTTTTCCACATAGGTATCACCTCCTTTTTTTGTTTGTTTGTTTCTTTTTGTTTTGTTTGAGACAGGGTCTCACTATGTAGCTGAGACTGACCTAGAACTCACTATGTAGTCCAAGCAGGTCTTGAACTCACAGTGATCCTCCTGCCTCAGCCTCCGGAGTGCTGGGATTATAGGTGTGCACCACCACACCTTGTATATCACCTCTTCATTGATGACTTATAGAGAAGAAAACATCATTTGTCTAGTGCTACCCATCACTAAATTATTCTTTCTTTGCTTACGGTGTATGTTAAATGTTAAGATTATATTGTAATCTAAAAAATTTTTTAAGATTTTTAAATATTTGAAAGATAAAAATGTCACATATATCACAGGAACACATTATAGTGAGGCTTTTTAGACTCCTTCCTTGAGGTAGTATTTATAAGATATGCAGATAAGAAAGGGACATTTATACTTAAAAGATTATTTAGATGAACAAAATATTCTAAAATTTTAGTTTCAATGTTACTGGAGTGTCAATTCAACTTTTATTAAAACATTAACTATTTTGATATCTAAATTTGAAAATCTCTGACTAAAAGTTTATATTTCCAAATTGATCTTTGAGAATATTGCCATTAACTTTTATAATCAGCATTTTGTTCCCTGTTAAGTAGATCTTACTAGTAGAGTTTTCCTTTCTTTAAAAACTGAACAAAAAGTAGTACTCTTAGAACCTAAGGGTTACTTATTATTGTTACCATGTTAGAAATCATTAAAATCACTCTAATGAATCTATTAAAAATCAGTAGTATTCTTGATTTGAAATGTTGAAAATATAGGAAAAATATAATTTTTACTAACTTAAATTATGAGAAATATGTTAAAGTATACACTGGATCTTATTCTCTGTTGTGTTTCTCTCAGTAGTCTACTTTAAACTAACCGAATTCTTCACAAATATTGGATGGTATTATTTACATCACTCTTCATATTCCAATTTAAATATGAATTAAGATAATTTTTCATTACTTTTCAACTTTTTTGCTTAAAAATCTACAATTGCCCAGATCTGTATCTTCTATTGAAAATAGCTAATAGTTTTTGGGACTCCCTTGAGGCTTTTATTACCATGCTGCTAGATCCCTGTAACTACAGAGAGATGTTTCTGGTGGTCCAGCTGGACAATTTATTGAAACCAGGACAAAGCCCCAGTTTCTATTTAATTATCTGTGACATTGCTACAACCCTAAGAAATTGGGTTGCCTGGTAATTGCTGAATCTGTTACAAGGTGAAAATGGTGAATTCAAAAATTTATTGAGTTATAGTCCAGGAGTGAAACTTTGATGCCTGCTTCATTCATCTCTCTGCTTTAATTCTAGACCTTCAATAAAGTAATTCCAAGAAGATTTATGTCCTAGTTTTACCTTTAAATAATGATAATCTACAATTTTACTTGGAATCTATGGCCCCTCAGTCAGGATGTCTTTCCCAGTATCTATCCATGGTTTGGATAAATTACTACTTAGTACTGCTCACTGAAAATTAGTTGAGTGTTATGCATGTGACATCCTCAAGACTTGATATCTGTTATCTGAATCAAGAAAAGTGTGTCATGTAGTTTTACCATTTAAACTATATTTGTAATATGAGACAATTCCAAAATCCATGTAATTGTCTTCTGTACACCTTTGAAAAGATGTCACTTTATAACAACATAGAGATAATTCTAGAAACAATCTAGGTTGCTTCTCAACCTACTTTTGTCTTTTCTTAAAAAGAATTCCCAGGTGATTCAATTATTGAAGTTTTATTTTTTCAATATTAAATATTAGTAACAATTCTGTTTACCTTCAAATTTTATGAAACTGTTTCTTTAAATTAATATCATTCCATGTGAATTATCCTGCATAAATTTGCCATATTATAAATATATCTATATAGCTATATATGTAATTTGACATTATATATATGATAGTTCACAACTATTTATTTTAAATCCATTCAAAATTATTTTCTATTATAGTATGATATGAGGTTTTACATTTAAAGAAAATAATATTGAATAATAACTTTAAGTCACTTAAAATTCATTCGTGTAGGGTACCCATATGCTCTGATATTTGAGAAGATGTTCTGAAGAGAGTGTTTCCTTTATAGAAAGAGAACTAAGGCTCAATGTGACTCAATGATTCCATCATGACCAAGAAAAATTATTGTATTCTGACATCTTAAATGACCAGAAATTTAATTAATATGTAATTGTAACAAAATGCATTTTATTTCACATTTCACAATGCCTTTTTTGATTGAGAACATACCTCCATTTATTTCTCCCGGAGGTCCAGAAACGCAAAGGCACACACATAATAAAATACATAATAAAACCTTCTCTCATGGTAGAGAATATTTAATAACATCATTGACTTCTCCCTTTAAAATGTAAGGTGCTATACAGAATCCATAACAATGTACTAGATTTTGCAAAATATAATTAAGACAATAGCAAAGAAAAAAGATTATAAAATAGAGTGTGGGCTGTAAATAGATGAATGAAAATGCAGTTGTCTCCTGCTTCGCATTTCATGAGGTTAAGGAGCCGAAATGAATCACGGGAAGAGCCTAAGATGATTGCAACTATCACAAAGGAAATAAACCACTGAATCTACTTATTATAACTGCGTCTTTCTCAATCTCATTTATTTCATCTGTTGAATGGAAGGGAGCATTCTGGGAAGTCAGAACAAGGAAAGAGAGGGGATTTAAGGAAACTTGGGAACTACTTCTGCTTTCTTGTTTCTTTTATAGATAATTAGTTTTCTTAGTTAATTATTAAATTTGAATCAAATTATGTGAAGATGTTGGTTGGAATGACCAAATGAAACCACAGATTTAAGAAACTGTGGGTAAAATAATTGTTTCTTGGTATTTTACAGCGGTGTGGTTTGAATTTTGTTTGTTGAAATCCTCCTCGATCTCAGCCTTTGGAAACTGGACTGATTTGTAGATAAGATATTTACAGAGATAATTATTTTAATGCAAGGCCATTAGTGCGGAGCCTCATTGGACATAACGAGTTGTCCAAAGGTTAGAAATATGGGCACAGAGAAAGGTGTACAGTGAAGATGGCAAAACGACACAGGTAGATGACTGCAGGGAACCAGCCCCGGAAAGAGACATAGCAAGGATTCTTTCCTGCTGCTTCGGTTCAGGGGCCGACTCTGCTCATGCACTGACTGGAATTCTAGTCTGCAGAACTGCGTGGCAATCTGTCTCTCTCACTGAAACCAGTTTGTGGTACTTTGTTGTGGAGGCTCAACAACCCAATACAAAATAGAGTATGAAATTAATTTCAGATTTTCAGCTTTTCTTTTCCCTCCATTACTTTGTCTCTCACACAACTGTATTAGGTTGCTTTTTATTTTTCATTAGGCTTTCTGAACTACAGGACAAGCGTTGAGTTTCCCACAATATGGACACCGTGTTCAACCCTGCTCTGCTCCTGGAAGGTATTTTCTTTTTTAGAAAAGAATATTTTATCCAGTGACAGAAGCGGACACAAAGCAGTAACTTGTCAGATGTTTTAATATATTTATGGCAGCAGGACTGGAATGCTATTTACTGCTAAGGTTCAAATCAACAATTCCATGGGGAGAGGACAGGATGCTAACATCCCAAATAGTTTTTTTTTTTTATCAAAAACTTAAAGAAGCCACTATATCTTATATAACTTTGCTTTAGTAAATTTTTCAAAGAAAATATGAGCGGCTGCATTAATATACTTTTTCTTTCTTGAGTAAACTGGCAGTATACTTTTATTTATCAGAAAAGAAAACACATTTAATAAAACAGGTAAGACCAGAGGAAAAATAAATGGAAAGTAACAAAAGAATTTTTACTCTTTCAACTACTTTCATTTCTCTTTTTAATTCACATGCCAGCTTTGTCATATAAAGAAAAAATAGTCCTGTGAAACAGTTTAAGTAAATACAGAAAAAACTGTGATACTTATTTCTTCTTCATCAGAAATATAACTGCCTATTTCTGTTACAATTAATTATCTGATGAAATTAATTAAATTGATATATTTCTTATAAAAAATAACCAAACTACATAAGTACTTCATAATAGGTTTTTTACATGAAAGTAGGCTTCTTTCTGTATTCTAAAGTAATATATATATATATATATATATATATATATATATATACTCAACATTTCCATTATAAAATAAATATCTGTTCCCTATGAAAACAAAAAATATGAACAATGAAAGGAAGAACATTATCAATATTTTCTGTGTTCCTAGATATTACCCATCTAATGTTATAACCAAAGTATAAAATATCAGAAAATGTGTTCTTGAGGAAATCATACATACGAACATTTTAGAAAATGGCACAGAATATGTCCAACTGAATATTTGGAAGTGAAATTTTCAGTGTAGGTTCATCAGCTCGAACAAGTGTATCATTCTGGTGAGAGATAGTAATAAAGGAAAAGGCTTTTCATGCATGTGGTTCAAAATGGTAAGGGAAATCTTTGTACATTCTTCTCAATTTTTCTGTTAACTAAAATCTTCTCTAAATGATAAATGTAATTTTTGAAAGTTGCGGACACAAGTTTTGTATTGTAGAGTACAATTTAGTTCCTTTGCTTTTCCACATGGGCTTTATAACGGGTATTTTCAATATTGACTGCATCACTTAGTTTTTCTATCAGTGGAAAACAATATTTCACTTATGTAATTTAAAAGAGGGTTTATTTTAGCAGATGGATTCAGAGGTTTGACTACACTGTTGGTCGTCGCCGTGGCAGGCATTTCATGGCAGAGGATGGCTGCTTAATTCATGACATCTTTAGAGCTAACAGAAAGGAAAGAGAGAGAAAGGAGCCATGTGGCAAATGCAGACCCCAGTATCACACCCTGATGTCCCACACAGTCACACACATAAGTGTGCTGCTTTACAAATCTAAGCATCTCCCAAGCCGATAATGGTGAAAAATGAGTACACCCATTACAAATCTATCCCTTGTCGTGGTCACACCAAATCATATTTCCCTAACCAAAAATAATGTCTAAATTAAGACAATAACAAGGCCATTTTTATGCCAACATAGTGTAATGATCCTGTTTGTAACCCAGAATGCACTAATTCCTTCTCCTAAATCTCAACAGTTTCAGGTTGATCAACAGTGCACATCTAAAGTCTCATCTAAGACTCAAGGCAAAAGTACTTGTGAGCCCCTGAAAAAATAAAAAATAAATTAAAATAAAACAAGTTTCCTGTGTTCTAAATGCAAGATAAAGGGTAAACATTCTCTGGGAAACTGAGGCAGGAAAATCACAAGTTTTAGCCTAGGCAACTTTGTATTTGTTTTAAAATTTACAGGGGATGTAGCTCCAGAGTGAAGGCCAGGGGTTTAATCCCTAGTACCAGAAAAGAAAGACAATCATCAGAAAAATGGGAAGCCCTTTCAGCTGCAGTCTAATGTTGTTTTGCTGAAGTCCTGTTGGCTTGGTCAGAGGTATGGAAGAGGACATATGTTACACAGGCTTGTGATTAAATCTTCTTTAAATTGACTTTTACAAAGCTCTCATATCATTTTTTCTCCTACTTAGGTGAGACAAAAATAGAAGCTTTAATTGGGCAACTTCTTTTCATCCAGGTGGAATAAGACGATGCTCCTAAAATACAATTCTTTTGCATAAAACGTGTTCTGATCCTTTTTCACAATGATTGCTACCCTCCTCTTTTGTAAAAATCATTGCAATCATTTCCCTCACCTCTTTACTGTGAAAATTTGGTGGCGATCCTTAAGATAAATCCTAGGACCCTGTGGCTTTGGGTTCCAGGGAATTTCCATTTGTCTAGTGTCACTCAGTCTCCAGCAATTCCTGCAAATTTTTAAGTGTTCCTACTCTAGCTGCTGCTTTAGATGAGCAGACTTCAGCTGGAACTGCCTGTCCAGATCCTGGATGGTGTTTAATCCCGTGATTTCACTTCCTTGCTGTTTCCAGAAAAAGTCATTCATTCTGGTTTTGTTCTGGTTTCTTCATTGTTGTTGTAAAAGTAATGATCTCCAATCACTTTTTATTTTGGAGCTAAAAACAAAAACAAATTAAATTTTGAAAATCATGAATAATCTTTTATGATTCAATGTATTTATAGGTATTATAAGGTCTATGCTATTTAAATGAAGCTAGTACACATTTAAAGTATATTATCAGAAACAAGAAGAGTTAATGAAATTCTACATAAATTGTGCACAAATGCTTCATTATTTTAATAACATTTTTAACGAGCTGTCCTTAAGACATGTGGTGATGAAAATACTAATTTATTTTGAAATTTTTATTGCAAAGTACGGCCTGTTTAATTGCATAAATATAAATTTCTATTAAGAAGAAAATTTATGTTTCAAACATAATATTGACCAATTCTGGCCAGTAATATTTTTCTTTATCATAATAAATCCCCCCATCCCACTCCAGGTCTTCAGTAAAATTTGTATTAATATGGTTAACATATTTGAAACAGTCTGAAGAAAAACATTGGAAATTAAGTTTGTTGTGTTTTTTTGTTTTTGTTTTTGTTTTTGTTTTTTGGTACCCTGCGTTTCTGAGTTTCTTCCTTTTTTAAATTTTTTAAAAAATTAATTTTATTGGGCCAGGGATTTAACTCAGTGGCACTGCACTGGCCTCACATAGTGAAAGGTCATGAGTTCGATCCCTGGTACCGCAAAAAAAAATTAATAATAATAATAATTTTATTGATGCATTTAAGGTATACAATATAATGTCACTCATCCTTGGAGATTTGCACCTTTACATAATCCATCTTGTTTCTGATTTTTCCCTATTTTCCTGCCCTCGCTTCCATCTTAGAGAATTTACCCAGTATTATTTCATAAATAAGCATTCCAAATTATCAGTGCCTATGGTGCAGGTAATCATTCTAATTTTCCCAGAACAATCTTTTCATATAGGTAATGCCCTCTTTCAATTTCAAGGGGAAATTTGCTTTGATCAATAGCTATTATGAGACCACTATAATTATAATCTATATTAATGATGACTCTCAAGTCTTCTCTTGTATTTCTGCTGATGCCAATCCTGACAAGGTAGTTTTTAGTCATTAGTTTGACTGAAAATTATGTGACAATGTAGTGATATTGAAGTGAGTGTTATAGTTTTTCAAAGTCCCATTTGACAAGCTTGTCTCCATCAGGACTGTAAAAGGAAACATCATTTTATATTTCAAAAATTAAAATTAAAATGGTTGTTAAATAGTAAATGTCTACTAGTTTTGTGCATAAAATATATTGTGCTTGCATAAAATACCAGTGAAAATAGTATTTTAATACATGATTTCACATTGTTTTAAGCAATTAACATTAGGTTTAAAAGTGTACCAAAATTTGTGTGTCCCCCATTCCTATGAGAATAGGAGTTTACTACTATTTTGGAAGTATATGTGTTTTTTGAAGTTTTATGTGTTTAAAATTAAACCTTTTATCACTTAATTTTTAACATAAAACTTTAAAAGTGTCCAAAATAGCACAAAGTTTTTTAAAAACTTGAATATGCAAACTTTTAATGTACCATATTTAAAATGATGCAGTTATCCTCAATTATCTTAAATAGTATTGTTCTCTGAAAGACGTTTCAAATTCAAAAGATTATTTATAGTTTTTTCATGTGTGTATCATTAACGATCACTTTTCAGTAGATCTTTCCTAGCCTAACCCTAAGTAAGATGAAATAAAGCAAAGTAGCACTATTCTATATGTAAAAACAAAGCCAGAGTATCTAAAAAACTGATTCTTAGTTGTTTTCCTTTGCATAATCAACAAGTTAATTCAGTTTAAATTCAAATATATTTGCCATCAAAATCTCTTCCAAGTTTTCAACTGCCAAATTTTGCTCTACACAAAACTTTTTTTTTTTCTATTATTCCTTAACTGGAATAAAAGCAGTTAAGTATTCCTTAACTGGTGTGCCTCCTGTGTGCTTATATAGCAAGGAAATGGTTTTACGGCTGTTACTTTAGTAGCTTTCTGCAGTCTTTGACTCTGTTGACCACAACCATTTGTCTCATAAATTAAGTGTTCTGTCTGCATTGATTTATCCGCTATAGCACTTGTCCTAGTTTAAATTTAATTATTTTTTGAGTAGGCAGCTTGTTTCATTAGGATTCATGTATTTATCCATCTCAAACATATTTTGTCATGTATTTCTGGTGCACCTGGGCAATTTCAATAAATGAAAGTTAAACAAATTTATAAATAATAAACTTATCTATTTAGCCAGAAACCCACTTCCACACTAATAGCTGTAATCACTTGCTAAGTAAGCTCCCTACGCTTGACTCATAAAATAGAATTTATTCATATTGTTCCCCTTCCTGTTTACTTAAAATTGCAACTCTCAGTCATTTTGTCAATATAGTTTTAAACTGTGTTTCTCTAGTATTTTGGAGAGCAACATTAATATTTTTTGACATGCAGCTGCCAAGTAGAGGTTTTAGGAAGTGTCTAATGATCAACACCTTCTGTGGTTGGTTCTTTCTGTAGTAGGGAGATTAATGATATAATGGCAAATACAGGGATTTTGTGGTTTATCCCTCACATACAGCTGTTGAAGATTTGTTGTAGCATCATGATTGTGCTAAGATTATGGCTTTGATATAGAATTCTTGGAAAGCTATGGATCTGTCAGCTCCTCAGATGCTAGTATTCAAACGTCTGTTCTTTTTAGATTTCCAGTATAGTTTTCCCTGGGACCCTATCATAAGGATTTGGACAGTTTCTGCCTTGTACATGTCCCACTATGAAGGGACTATACACTAGAGCATTTAATGTAGCAGGGACTTTTATGAAGCTCAATGAAAATTAATTTTAAGTTTGAGTGGAGAAACTACACCATTAAAATTCCATATTGTAACATTATATTAGAGATTAAAGAAAATTATTTTTAAAATTTGCTTAAATGTATTTAAAGTTGTAGTTTGTTGTCTTTACTCTTAATGATAAGGCTATATTAAAAACATTGATGCTATATTATTGAGAAAGTTAAAAATAAAAAAATTAAGCATATTGTTGAAAGTGTCACAGTTAATGCTAACACAGGAAAAAAAGTGGCATAAGCTTTCATGATTTTAATGTCTGTGTTCTCTCTTTTTTATAACAGTGTCTTCAAAAAAGGAATTGCATTTTCAGCCTGATAGTGCAAAATAAAATTACAAGTGTACTTTATATGTGATTATAATTAATAATCCCAACATAAATTGATGTCCTTTAATTTCTTAATACAGTAATTGCTTCTTAAAAGGTTAAATATGTCAAACATTTGACATGGATTATAAGGAGAAATATTGGAAAGGTTATGATATCTGTGAAAACTGAAAACTGCATGCATTTTTCCCAATACAATATTTGAATTTAAGGTAGGTGATTTGAACACAGGATGTTAAGCCAAAATGATTGTAACTGAATTTTAAAACATGGAACTTTTTCTCAGATTGAGCCTCAATGAAAATTTTAAATTCTGGGTTTTCTAGACATGATTAAAAAATGTTCAAAATCATGGTTGGATATTCATATGCTTGTATCAAGGATAAAACATGGTATAAAAGAGAGAAGACAGTAAAATTAAAGTCGTTCTTATTGTGAGATTTCATTGTGCCCTGCGGCCCATTCCCTCACCTGGAATGCCATATTTCTTTCTTATATCTTTCATACTTCTAAGAAATAACTTGTACTTATTAGATCAATCCCCTGTAATTTGGAAATGTATGAAATTGGTTTCAGACTATCAGCTATTAAGAGATTGTTCAGAGAACAGGTGAGCTATAGTGTTTTGAATCTGCCTGATCTTTAAAGTTAGGAAAGTAGTCACACTCTCCCATACATTTAGTCAAATGTACATCATTTCCAGGGATGACTCCTAGAATCTGCTGTTGATTTAAAGCTTTAAGATTGCTTGACAAAGCTGTTAGTCAAAAGGGATTGTCAGAAGCAAAACAACTAAGAAGAATAAAGGTGAACATGGAATATCAGAAGAAGAAAATGCAATGGTAATAGAAGTGGAGTTATTAAACAATTGACACAAACAGATACAATGGCCAACATCATGATGGTGATGGTAGGAAGAAATTGTAATGGAGCTTACTGAAGAAAGCAAGAGAGAATTAAGTTCTCAACATCTGCCAAAGCAGGAAATTTTATGTTTCTTAGATTTTAAACTTGACTACAACCTTCATTCTAGAGTGTATCAGTAAACCATGGCTTTATAACAACATCCCCTGAATCATGGTGTTAATACAATAAACACTTAATTTTTCATGATTTAAAATATCAGCTTGGTGGTTTTCTTGGTGAGCTGTCTTGGCTAATAAAATGGCTTAGCTAGCATCCCATCGACTTCTGAGTAATCCAGGATGTCCACACCTAGCAGTCATCTTGAGATCAACCAAAACACACAGGATCGCTAGAACTCATATCTGCCTTAGTTACTTTTCTCTTGTTGCCGAGATAAAATACCCAACACCCAAAGTTAAAAGGGTGAAGGTTTATTTAACTCAAACTTCATAGACGTTTCAGTTCATAATCGTCTAGGTACAAAGCAGGAAGACATATCAGACAGGCATTGCAGAGAAGAAACAGTTCATGCACAAAATGGAAAAACAACCAAGGGACAACCACAGATCTTTCTATCCCTTTTATCTTATCCAGGCTTCTTGGAATGGGTATCATTCAAGAAATTAATCCTAATGCCACTGATCTTGGCATTACATCACAGACTCTAAATCTACCCATCTCTGAAAAAAGCCCCACCTATGATCATATGAAGTTTGGGGAAAGGTATGAAAAAAACATAATGTATCAATAGCTCTTATCACCCCTCAGGCTATCCTGATTTTCCACATGGAGACCTTCATCAACATACCTATTACAAGCAGGAGAAGGGAAACCCCAAAGCATAAACACTTGGAAGTCTCTGTGTATAAGACCTGATTTTGTTTCTTTGGCCAAGCAGTTCTTATAGGTAAATTTACAATACGAGAAGGTAAAACTCAAGAGCATAGACAGAAGAAATACTGTGACTGTATAGATTTTAGACATATTTCCCTGGGGAAAGCCAAAATGAGGGGAAAGGAAAATGTCCAATTTTACATAAAATACATAGTGTTGACTAATTCTACAGGACCATACTATTCTAGGAACTAACATGATTATAGTACTTTCATTATCAGAGAACGACAGAAAAAGATAGACACAACTCCGAGATTTCATTCAAGTTTTAAAAAGAACCACCTACCAAACCTAACTGATCAAGTGTAAAGAGAGAATAATTGCATCTCTTTATGGAAATATTTCATAGGTTCTGGTTCTTTGATGGAGTGATTACACCTAAGAAGCAATTTTTATAAGAGCTGAACCTCATAGCTATTGGATCCAGCTCAAAATATGTTCCATTTTGTCTTTTTTGTTAAAACATAATTCATATTATTTTATGGTAATAGATTTTGTTCTTAATAATGCCTACATATAAATATTTCTTGACATTTATTATTAAATGCAAAGTACTTTACATAGCTGTCAAAGTCTTACAGGAATTAAAACAAGCTACAAAAATATATTATAACACATGTATAAATATATTGAAAATTTTAAGCATTTAAAGCATTGATTGTTACATAGAATATTATACATATATTTGATCTATATGTATAAAAAGATAATAATTTCATAGGTTTCAAATGGTAATAGACCAAAGTTTTATAATAAGAAATGAATTAATGGCTCCATTGTGCATGAAATCCCTTTTTCTTAAATGAAACAAGTCGATTGGTGTTTATTGATCCTGTTATTTTAGATTGGCTATGCCTCCCAGTTTCCTTTTATTTAATATAAACTACTATGTGACTGTAGAAAAATACATAGCCTAAAATCAACTTTAACTCATACTAGGATATCACAAGGTATCCTGTCATAAACACATCTTCAGTAAAAGTTTGAAAATGCTTTAGTAGTTAGGAAGGACCGATGAGATGAAGACCTGTTTAATAAAAGCAGTACACTACATTTACAGAGTCAGAGAATAGGAAAACATTCAACATTGCATACATGAAAAGCAATTGCACAAGTACGTACATAGACATATACTTGCTTACACATAATTTCAGAAGTTAGAAAAATGAGAAAAAAAATTTCACTGGTTTTTAACTTTATACTCTCAATGTAATGAGAACTTTAAATTAAAAAATTCAGCTTTCCAAAAGTCTGTAAAGTTCCTAAAGTATCATTGGGAAACTATTTTCTGAACTTATAAGGTGAATAAATGTAACAAGAAAACACATGATTTCTTCATAAACTCTCTAAATACACATATGCATAGACATAAATATCTATACACACACACACATATATATATCACTAAAGAATATTATTAATCCTGACTTCAAGGTGATTAGCTATTGAACTGAATATGTCAGAAAAGTGATCATAAAGGTTATTTTAAAATATATACATATGTTTCCATGTCTCCTTCTTCTCATATTAATTCTATTCCCTCTTTCTTTTCCCCTACCCCTTCCACTTCCCCTTTGCACCTTTTCTTCCTATTTCAAAGTCTTTGTAGATAGGGAGGGGTGGAGGGATTTAAAGTAGGGCAGGTGAATGGGAAAAAATGAGAATGAAGATAAGAATGGGAAAATGAGAATGAAGATAAATTAGATGAATGTTCAAATTTCCAATGATGAATGTCATATTTTATATCTTAAATGTACCAATAAAATTAATTAATAAAAAGTACACATATATATACGTACTTATATATGTATATCTACATATATATATATATATATATGTACAAATTTGAGAGACACTTTTTCCTATCTAATCCTCAAAAGGAACGATATGCTAACAACACAGTAGGAAAAACCATCATCAGAGTTTGAAACCTCATTAAAGAAAATGCTGAGGAAAATCTTTCATCAGGTTACTCTTCCTCTTGAGACCCCTGTTACCGTTACCGCAAACATGCTTGTCATTACTCTTGTGGTAACGCTGTTGCTAACACATTGTTACAGACAGCAGAAACTCAGCATCCCTTCCTCAGGCATCTGAAAACCAAGGTGTTCCAAAATCCAGACATCTTTAAACATCAGCATGATTTCGCATTTGATCTCATAGTAACAGGTCTCAGTCAAAACACAAGTGGCTGAAGCTCAGTTTATTTGGTGTCCTCAATAGAACAATGATGCTTACAGCACCCTTCAGCTGCAGTCCATCTTTTTCCTACATGCCTAGACACTTCCATGCAAGAAATCCTTCAGAGAGTAATAAAATACCACATGTGCAGGTTGGACAATGCTAATGGCATTTTCTCCAGCATCCTAGATGTGAGGCTGCTACCTGTGTAGATTATCCACAAACATTTTTTATTTATCTTCTCTATCATGTGTAGATACCATTAAAAATGATAAAGACTTCAGATACCTCTGTAGGTAGCAGAGACAAGAAAAAGAACTAGTTATGCTTTTATGACACAGCAGAACCCGTAAGAGGTAGGTTGTTGTGGGATGCTAAGGGCATGCCTAGAAAGGAATCAGGGACCTTATTCTTCTCACTCTCCCTTTGCTCCCTGTCTTGGGATGAAGTGAGATATTTTACTCTCCCTAAACACTGCCACCATTCTAACTCACCATAAGCCTAAGGCCACAGGTTCCACTGATCATGCACAAAACCTCTAAAACTATGAGCCAAAGCATCCTTTTTCATTTTATACAATGATTATTTAATGTATTTGTTATAGCAATGGAAAGCTGACTAACAGACAATGATAACACAGCAAAAGAGAACCTATACATAGTACTGAAATAATACATGATGGGCCAGAAAGACTAGAAGAAAGTAAATTCATAATCAAACAAGGAATCCTGTCAGTTTATAAAATCAAAGAAGAAATTGAGTCAATAAGTACTGCTATGTTAATAAGACAGAAGATTCAGGAGCAAATATTTGTAAAACTCTACCCAACAAAATACCTTCTCATTCCCAGAGGACACACACCAGATCATAGGAACTCTATTGATGTTTCTTGTCAATTCTAAAAAGAAAATAGTGCATGGCATTATATCATAGTCAAAATACAGCTCTGTAGGTGGACCTGAATAACAACTGCTATTTATTTTTACTGTTGATTAAGATCAGATACAGGTATTTTTGTTGATGCAATTATGCTACATTATTGTCCTGAATACATTATTTTTTTACTGTGTTAATAATATATCATACTTTTTTTTTACTGTTAAATACTTTTGTATGGGTAAGTGGAAGAAAATATTTTCTTATAAGTGATTGCATATACACCATCACATAATGATTATCCAATGATTTCATATAAATCTAGAGTCAGGAATGAGGGTGACGCTGAAAGGCCACACATTCTGCACATAAGTGACAAGGACAAGGACAAGCACATCTTTGCTTTCTTATGGTTCATACAGAAAATTGTTTCTGGCTGTGTCTATAAAATATATTTAAAATAGAAATACATAAAATAAATAAATTTTGTGTTTACGCTTAGTTCTCTCCCCCAAAGTATCTTACAATGTATATACAAAAATTACAAAATCTGAACTCTGGTGCCAAGCATTTCATATAATGTGTACTCTGCCTGCATCATGAGGTTAACATTTAACAAATACATCAAAACAACTGGTGGCAGGTTACTACCTACCACAAAAAGATTCATAGAAAATTAAAAATGACCATTCTGACTTGGACTTGATATAATGATTGTCTGGATATTTAATACTGTTTTGATATTAATGAGTTACATATTTTAATTCAGTAGTGAGGCATTTCAAAGAAGATTTTAGTGTATTTATTAAATTTAGAATTTTAACATTTATTAAGCAACTTTGATCAAATTGTTCTTTTTGCTTACTTACAAAACTTTAAATTGTTGCATGTTTTACAAGTATCATACAGTCTTTGGAATGACTGAGAAAAATAGATATGTGGAAAATTGGTTTAAAAAAAAACAAATTTGTTTCTTAGGTAAATTAATTGAAGTCTATTTATTTCCCCAAGGTGGATTTAAAATAAACTTTGAATTCAATTATAAATTTGGATAGTGTATGTTTTTGAATTGAAACATTGTACATAGTTTCATTTAAATAACCTATTTGTATACACTAATTCTTTAATATTGCTTCCATTGGATTTTATATATAGAAAGATACAGATAAAATATAAAGCAAATATCATAGCAAAATAACATTTTGCAGATAGTTTTATAAATTTTCCAAATACAGTGTTAATTTTGGCAGAGTCTCTTTTATTACTGTTAATACCCAAACAACAGAAGCATGTAGAGTACTTATAATATTGTTTGACTATTAAATTTGAAATACTACATAACCATTAAGAATATGATGCAGTTGGTAAACATTTTTTTCCCACATTGTGGGTTTTCTTTTCATTCTGTTTGTGGTTTCTTTTGTGCAGGAGCTTTTAAATAAAAAGAGATCCCACTTGTTCATTGTATGAGTTCATGAGCAACTGAGGTTTTGTTCATGAAATCTTTTCCTATACCAATATCTTCAAGAGTTCTACATAACCTCTCTTCCAGCCTATTTAGTGTTTCTGTTTTAATATTTAGATCTTTGATTCATTTCTATTTTAGTTTAGTGCATGAAGAGAGATATAGGTCTAGTTTTAATCTTTGGCAAGTTGAAACCCAGTTTTTCCAGCACCATTTATTAAAGAGGCTATCTTTCCGCCATTGAGGGTGTTTGGCTCCTTTGTCAAAGATGTGTTGGCTGAGTGTCTGGAGTTGTTTCTGCATCTTCTAATCTGTGCCAGTGATGCTTTGATCTGTTTCTTTGCAATTCCATGCTGTTTTTTATCAAAGTAGTTTTGCAGTATAGTTTCAAGTTGGGGATTCCCCTTACCTTGTCTTTATTGCCTAGAATTGCTTTTGCTATCCGGGGTCTCTTCTTGTTTCAAATGAAATTTTGGATTGTTTTCTCAAGGTTTGAGAAGCATGCTGCTGGACATTCAGTTTGGATTGCAATTGAATCTATATAGCAGTTTTGGAAGTATGGCCATTTTCACTACACTGGTTCTTCCTACCCAAGAGCAATGGATGTCTTTCCATTTTCTGATAACCTCTTTGAACTCTTTTTTCAGAGTGCTACAGTTTTCAGAGTAGAGGTCTTTGACTTATTTTGCTAGGATGACTCCTAGATATTTCTTTTTTTTTTTTGATGTTATGATAAAAGGATTTGTTTCTTCAGTTTCTTTCTCATTGAGTCTGTTGTTTGTGTACAGGAAGGCTATTGATTTTTTATGTGTTGTCCTTGTATCTATCTACTCTACTGAATTTGGTTATTCATCTAGAATATATAAAAAATCTAGAATATATAAAGAACTAAAAAAAAAAGACCGAATCCAAAAATGGGCATCTGAAATGAACAGACTTTTCTTAGTAAATAAACATAGAAAAAATGTTCAACATCACTGTTCATTTGAGAGATGTAAATGAAAACAATTCTGAGATTTCACCTCACCCCAGAAAGAATGGTTGACCCCAAGAAATCAACCAATAACAAATCCTGGCAGAGCTCTGGGGAAAGAGGAACCTTCTCCACTGTTGATAAGAGTATAGACTGCTGAAACCACTGTGGAAATAAGTATAGGGATACCTCAAAGAACTAGGGGTAGAGGTCCCATTTGACCTAGCTATTACCCTTCTGGATATCTTCCCAAAAGAATTTAAAAATTCATACCACAGATATTTGTGCACCCATGTTCACAGCAGCATGGTTTGTAACAGCTAAAACTTGGAAGTAGTACAATTGACCATAAATTGAAGACTGGATGAAGACAAATGTGTTTTTTAAAAAATAAGAGTACTACTCAGCACATTGGTCCATACTCTTAAGTGAAATAAATAGGACACACATATGTAAATACTGAATAGTTTCTCTGGTGTGAATATATATATATTGTGATTCTTTTTATTCCCATTCCCAATTCACTCTCTTACCTTTTTTTCTTGATTCCCTTTCCCCCATTTTTTTCATTGTCATTTTCATTATTTTAGTTTGTGTTTGTGACATTTAAAGTTATTTTAATAAAATACTTAATATAATGACTTAATGAACAAAGTCACATGTCTATATATATTTATAAAAACACAGTTAAAGTTTTTAAAGCCAGAGGTACTTAAATTGTTAAGTTTTGTATTTTTACTCCCTAGCAGTTTCAGTTTAGAATAATTAAAGTGCAATATATTGCAGATAATGTATTATCTGATGTCTCAAACAATGCTTCTGTCTTCATTGCAGCGAATTACATCACACAGCAGTGTCTGAATCTATCACTATGAGCCCAGGGATGGAATGACTTTACTTGCTTAATATAGGTGAAAAAAATTACCTTTCAGGTTTGCACATAGGACATGGATTAAAAGGACAGCTTTCACTGATACACTGTCAGAATTAGATGACCAGGACTGTGAAAGATTCCAGGAGGTAATGGAATTAGGTAGGCATTTTTTATTTTTAGATGTATATGAATATCAGGAGATTTGGTTAAATATTCGTTTCAGGCCATAAGTCAATGTGAATAGCTTAAATTCTAATTATGACATTAAATTAGCTTTCCATTTATATTGAATGATGATAATAAATTCAAACAAGGATGTCATGCACAAGGACTAAACACACTCTTATTCACTGTTAAAGTATTCAAGTGCTTGTAAAAGCAGAGTTGATTTTTTATGTTTAGATAACTTACATATCTAAATATGGTTTCTCAATAATTCTTGCAATTATGAATGAATATTTTTAGAAATACAGGAACAATCATGTGTGCTGTATTTTCAAGTTACACTACATTTTTTATAATCAAGTGTACACTAATTTATGATCAAAAACATTTAATATTCATACAAAAAACATTAATACTTATTTTCCCTTTGTGGTTTTCTTTGTTAGTAGAGTTGAAATCCTTAAGTCTCAAATAACTGAGTACTGTCAAACTTTAAGAAGATTTTTAAATTTATGTCAGAAGGAATAATTACAATATATATTCACAGTGGATTCTTAAGATACATTTTTAAGCTTTTACTTTGAAAAAATTAATATACAATACCCAATGTAGTATAAATAAATGATTGTTTTAATCAAAGACATCTAAATTCACTTCCATTTAGTCATGCAGCCTTGGCAGTCACATAGGCTTTCGGAATCTCGCGTTAGTATTATGACTGGTGGATCACATTGTTTACTTTGTAAGAGTGTCGATATACTTGAAACTATAAAGAACATAAGAAAAGTATCTCCGTGGCAACACTTTATAAAATCACAACAAAATTTATTTCAAACATAATTATGTTAAATATCTGGGTCCATTAAAATATTAGGCAAACAATAATTTACTTGGTGTATGAATACTAAAGTTCTCCAAATAATAAATTTGAGATGACCATATTAAACCCTTAGGGGCCTGGGAGGATAAGGCAGGCAAGATGGAAAAGACAGTAGTTCAGAAACATCAAGGAAGAGAGACCTAATGTAGCTGACGAGATGAAGGACTGTGTTGGATAAACTTAGAGATTTCCGGAGTGAGGAGATGTATATCTGAAGTGGGGCAAGAGCTTACACTCTGAAAAAGAAAATCAATAGGAAAGATTAAATTTGCAGACTGGGCCAAACAACCCCTCGCATTGAGAGTATCACAGGAGGCCCCAAGGGATGGAACGTGCATGCACCAGCTGCTCATCCCGGCCTCCCCTCCAAACACCGGGGAAGGATGCCATTTTCCTGTGGTGTTTTTCTACAGGGTTTACCACTGGTCAGAGAGAGAGGCTAGATGGGTAAACAGTCCTTAGCCATCTCTGCTTGGATCAGCCTGGACGTGCTCCCCTCCACCAAGTCACCAGGGAGCTTGCAGGGCCCACAGCATCCTGCTGAGTGCTTTCACCCCAAAGGTCAATCCACACTGCACCCACCCGGTGCACCTGATCTTCACGAAGTCCCTGAAGCTCCCCAGCCCAACTGCAAACAAGACCAGAAGGGAACTGTGTGGCTCATTTGGTATCATGGCGCAGTGATCCCGAAGAAATCGTGTGTACATTCTCTTGCTGCAGGTCCCGAGCTGGGGTTTTTGTTGGTACTTTTCTTTTTGCTTTAACTGTTGTTTATTTTCTCTCTTCTATGTCCTAATTTTCTTTAACTCTGCCATCTGTAGCCATACTATTTTCTTATTTTTTGCTTGTTGCTTTCAGTTTTTAAATAGTTTCTTTCCCTTTTCCCCTTTCCCTTTCCCTCTGACAGTCCCATTTTCCCTCATATTAAACTTATATTATTATTTTGTTTCTTTTTTTTCTTTATTTTGGCTAGCTCTGTTATCCCTTGCCTTTTCTCATCTTATAGTTGTACAAATAAATCAATAGGTAATGAAAGCCTCAGAGCATTCCTTAATCCCTAATTACACTTCTCTCCTCCTACGTCCTGCCTCCACCCCCAAAAGTACCTTACAATTAACCCTTTGCTCCAAATGCAAAGGCCTCTAACAGAATATGACTGTAGATCTTTTTTTTTCTCATTAAGCTTATGGGTACATTTTAGGTATACAATACAGTTACATTCATCAATGGCATCTTGTACCTTTACATGATGTATCTTGGTTCTTCTTTTTTCCCCATTCCCCTGTCCTCTCTTTACTCCCTTCACACTTCCCTATTTACAAAGATTCTGTTTCCATTTTTTTCCTTTTCTCATATTTTTTTTATTTCTCTTCTTACTTCTCCCTACTCCTCCCATTTCCCATACACCTTTAGACCTTTTCTTCCTATTACACAATATCAATTATACATTTTGATCCTTATTTACACTTTAAATTTTTTACAACAGAGAGACTTTCTTTAAATAAAATGGAGTACTACTCAGCCATAAAGAATGAGAAACTAGAGATGTTTATAGCTAAGTGGATGCACACTGAGGCCATACTCTTAAGTGAAATTAATACAACAGATGTGTAAATACTGAATAGTGTCTCTAGTATGAAAGACTGGTAATTCTTTTAAAAAATTTTTTACTTACTATTATTTCTATTTACCACTCCTGATACTGACTTCCACACATTACATTACCCCATCTTTTCCCTTCCCCCTTAACATTACACAATTGCCACTAATAAGAAAGTATTACAGGCTGTAAAGGTTACTTTTAAAGGGTGAAAGTGTAAGTGCAAAGTTTAACTTTATGCTGTTCAGACCTGTTGTTATTACCAATAGTAATTCTGTCCTCTCAATATAGTGACAGGTACCAAATCATTTACATTAAAGGGCAAGAGAGCTAAAAAATATATCTGGACAAATACAAATACAGTTGCAAATATATCAACAGAAGAGAGAATCTTTCTAAAATGAATTGGCAGATTAACTGCAATCTCTTCTCATTCTCTTTATATGCTCTCCAGGCATACATGCACATGGGATCATGGAAAAACAAGGCCTTCAAGGATTCCCAAGTTAGGGGGCACTTGTGAGGAGGACAGCAAATATAAAGTAGTGGATTTTTATGAGTTGATTAAAGATGAGGGAAATAAACTTTAAGGTTTCAAAGAAGACACAGCTTAAAAATTGATGGAATTATACAAAATGACCAATGTGGATATGAGAAAGAAAAAAATTGTAAGAGTTGATCAAAATGACAAATTCACAAATGATATAGACTTCAGAAAACATACCAGGTAGAAACACTTGATTTAAAACTATTGTATAGACTTCATAAATTTCATAAATGACCAATATAAAGCAGGGTTTTTGAGTTTGAGGACAAAAATATAAGCTTATTGCAAAATACTTTGAAGCTTTAAAATGGTATGAGAATAAGAAAAACTCCTCTGAGTAACAGACAATACTAAGATCAACCATAGGCTAAATGTAGTTATGGAAAATCTAGAAGACAGTGTACATAGAATAAATCATTTGTTTACAGAAATCATGATAGAAAACTTCCCAAACATAGGAAAAGAGCTCAATACGATTTAGAGAGGCATACAGTACACCAGTGAACCAACCAACTATAGGGAATAAAGGAACCTCTGAGACATTTATAACTATAATTCTATATGTCCAAATAAAATCTTAAAGCTGTCAGAATGAAGCAATACATCACATATAAAGGTAAATCCACTTGAATTACAGCAAACTTCTCAATAGAAACTTTAAATCCAGGAGAGTCTAAAGTATTTAAAGCTGTAAAAATAGACAATTTCCACCTGGATTAACAAATACAGCAAAACTTCCTTTCAAAATAGTTGAACAAATAAGGGCATTCCATGAAAATGGACTACTTAAGAAATTTCTGAACATGAAAGCAGCATTCCAGAAAATACTCAAGAATGTCCTAGACAGAGATTATGAACCCAACAAGGCCAAAAATTTAGATTAAATTAATATATATCAACCTTGGTGGATAGATGAACAGAGAGGGAGGAGGAAGGGGGAGAGAGAGAGAGAGAAAGAGAGAGAGAGAGAGAGAGAGAGAAGATTCATCAATAGAAAAAGATTGCAATGATAGGATGATTAAACATTTTTGGAATAATGGTGGATTGCAACGATAGGAATAATTCAACTCCCCAATTGAAAGGCACGGATTGACAGACTGGATCAAAAAAACAGATCAAACATTCTGTTGCATTCAAGAAACACATCTAAACAAAAAAGATATTCATATACTAAAAACTGAAGGATGGAAAATAATTTTCATGTAACAAAATCCCTCCAAACAAGCAAGAATCACAAATTTGCTTTCAAAGTAAACTGAAGGCTAATACTAATCAGGGGAAATAAAGAAAATCAGCACATACAAACTAGGGGAATAATCCAATAAGAAGACATAACATTTGTAAAATATATGTTCACTAAATACTGGAGCATCTATCATAAAACAAATATTGCTGCACATAAAAGATCAAATCAATTCTAACCCAATCATAGTAGGTGACTTGAATACACCCCTCTCATAGAGACAGATCAATAGAAAGTATCAATGAAGAAATACCAAAACTGAAACACACTTTGAACAAATGGAGTTAATAGATATGTATAGATTGTTCTATCATACTACAACAGCATACACGTTCTTCTCAGTGCTACTTGTAACTTTCTCCAAAATAGACCACATACTAGTTCACAAAACCTGCATAAGTAAACATAAAAATTCAAGATCGTGCTTATTGTCAGACCATTGTGAAATGAAACTAGAAATCAATCGTAGAAGAAATTACAGAAAACCTAGGAACACTTAGAAACTTAATAATACAGTCCTGAACACCCAGTAAATCACAGAAAATATTATGGTAGGTAGAAATTAAACAATTTCTGGCATAAAATGATAATGCCAGTAAAACATACAAAAGCCTAGGGGGCACAAAGAGAGTGGTTCTATGAAGAAAGATTCTTGTCATCATTGTTCACATTAGAAAAACAGAGGGAATTCAAACAAATAACCTATAACCCCGATACACTTGAAAAAATCACAGTAATTAAAAACCAAACTGAATTTAAGGAGGGACACTATAAAGAGCAGAGAGGAATTTAATGAAACCAAGATTTTAAAAAATACCAAGAATCAATGAGTCAGAGAGGTAGTTCACTTAAAGAATAAACAAAATAAATAAACACTTAGTCAAACTTACCAAAGTGAGACAAAACTAGTGTCAATGCAATTGGAAATGAAAAAGGCAAAATCACAATGGACACTATGGACACTATTGAAATTCAGAATATAGCAACTACTAAAAAATTGTGTTCTGAAAAAATAGAAAAAATTTTGAAGAAATGCGCAGTTTTCTAGACTCAGGTGAATTACCAAAACTAAGCCAAGAATACCTAACAATTTTGAACCATCCAATAGCAAGCAATGAAATGAGGCAAAAATGCTTACCAAGTAAACATAGTCCAAACACCAAACGCATTTCTGGAACTCAGTATCACTGTGGTCCCAAAACCAGACAGAGACTCAACAAAAAAGAAAACTGTATGTCAATATCAATGATGAAGATGGATGTAAAAATCCTCTCAGCAAAATATTGGCAAATAGACTGCAAGACATTATCAAAAGGATTATACATGATGATCAAGTAGATTTCATCCCAGGGTTGTAGGGATAGTTCAGCATTTGCAAATCAATAAACATAGTATACCACATCAAAGGAAGTAAGGACAAAAATCAGATGATTTTATCAATAGAAGCAGAAAATATTTGAAAAAATTCAGTGCCTATTCATGATAAAAAGCCTGAAGAAGGTAAATATTGGAGGACCTTACCTGAATTTGAAAGAAGCTGTTTATAACAAATCAACATTGCATTATATTGGGGAAAACTAAAAGCTTTCCACCTTAAAATCCAAGCAAGACAAAGATGCCCACTATCATCACCTCAGTTCAACATACTGCTTGATATATTAGGGATCTGGGTATAGATAAATATAAATACAGATATGTGAAGTCAAATTATCTTTATTTTCAAATGACATGATAGTATATAGAAGACTCAAGGGAATCTATTATACAATTTTTAGAATTAATAAATAATTTCAGCAATGTAGCAGAATACAAAATCAGCACATTAAACAACCAAAATTGATGCACACCAAGAATTACCTCAATGAGAAAGAATTTTTAAAAAATAATACCATTTCCAAAAGCATCAAGAAAAACTAAAAGTCTTCTGTACAACAAAGAAACAACAACAAAGAAAACCATCAACCAAGTGAAGAGATAACCTAAAGAATGGAAAAATCTTTTGCCAGCTATTTTTTCCAACAGAGGCCTAATATCTACAGTACGCAAAGAACTAAAAAACATCACACCCTTCAAAATCAAAGATGCAATCAGTAAATGGGCAAGTTAAATGACATTTCTCAGAAGTATAAATGACCACTAAACATACTAAAATATGTCCAACACCTTTTGACATAGAGAAATTTAAATAGAAAAAGAGAAAGGATGACAAGCAGTCAAAGAAAAACAAATGCTGGCTTGGCTGCAGTGAAAAGGCAACTCTTCTTTATTGTTGGTGAAATTACACATTGGTGAAACCATTATAGAAACCCGAAATGAGATTTCTCAAAGAAGTAAAAATAGAAATTCAATTTGACCTGGCTATTTCCCTTTTACACATCTTCCCAAAGGAGCTAAAAATATCCCATTATAGTTGTACGTGCCTACCAGTACTATAGCAGCACAATTCAAAATATCTAAATCCTGGTAGCAGAGTCTATGTTGATTAACAGAAATGGGTAATACCTATATTACCTGTCATATTTGAGGCAGTTGTAGAAAATAGACACAGTTAGAAAACTTGATATTATGTGAAATCTGAAACACAGTTAAATACCATATAGTTTTTTTTCCCTTTGAGTAATACAATGTACAAGTAAAGATCCAGGTAAAAGACTGATACAGGTAAACAGGGAGATCTTTTGCATACAAGAAAGCGTTCAAGGGACTGAGGGTGAGGGGAGGGGGAAAGGAGAAGTGGATACAAAAAGAGTTAAAATGTATCACATATGCATACTAAATATCCACAATGAATGTGAATATTGTATTCATAAACATGAATTAATAATAATAATAAATAATGGAAATTAGAAAAGTGAATCTAGAAACAGAGAAACAGAGGTGTATAGGAGGGAGGAAGGGAGAGAGGGAGGGAAGAAAGGAAGGTGGGTGGGATATAGGAATAAGAATCAAGGTATGTTATGTACATGCAGCTACTCACTAAAAGGAATGTAATTTTCGTGTAATGCAAATATGTACTAATAAAATAAAAATTCTATTAACATAGACAGTATGCTTTTTTTTTTTTTTTTATACCAGGGAACAAACTCAGAGCCTTGCTCCTGTGAGGCAGGCACCAGAACCACTGAGCTAAATCCCCGGCCCAATATTCTTTTTAATTTTCCACAAGGTTTCATTTGGAGAGTACTTTTATGTAAAAATATTAGACATGGGCTCTTCCACTTTCAGCTTAGTTTCCCCCAATGTGCAACTCGACCATACACAATAATCCATGGCCTTAATTATTTCATACAGTAAAAATTATTTTCAGTCATGAGAACAAAGACAAGATATTTTGACCTAAGTATATTTGCATAAATGATTTATGATACTTGATCAACAAAAGTGCATTCATGTATGTTCAGAAATGGAAATGATACTGAATTTTTATGACTACTGTTTTATTTATCACTTTAAAATGATAAAGCTCAGTGAGATTAAATTGCCCATAGTAATTCTCCAGAAAAATGTTAGCATCTATGGTAAAAATAAGTAAATTACCTAATGAAAATATTTTCCTAACAAGTACCCATAAAAGGTTTCAAATAGAATAATAGTGAATGAAGTGCCATTGGTCTCTCACCCAGAGGACGGGGACTGATTTTCTTTGATAATGTGCAATAAAGCCAATCCTATGGCATTTTGGAATATAGATCTCAATAAATTGTTTTGTGGAACTTCACATTTGTTTATCTAAATTTCCAAGATGTCATGAAATAGAAGTGGAGATACCAGCTTAATAAAGTATGAAAAGTCACATGGCAGCACCTCTCACGTGTTAGTGAGCGCACCTTACCTTATGTGTGCAATTTCAACTGACCCTCTAGCTGCGAAAAATGAATCAGCCAATGCAATATTCGTCATGAAATGCATGAAGTCCTTAAGCATACGTTTTATGGTTGTGTGATGCAAGAGAATAGAGAAAAAACACGAAAGGACCTTGATTTTCATTAATTTTGCTTTGCTTATTTGGATATGACACATAAAGCCTTTGCTTTTTAATGAAGAAAATTATGTTTGTTTTCTAAATATCAATAATATGGTTAGCTGAGTAAAATCATTTTAAGCAAAATATTTTCTTACTGCATTAATTTAGCATAAGCATGAATCAATGGTAGTAATGCATAAAATTTTAAATATTTAAAAATGAAAAGAACTTTCAACTCTGTCATTTCATTCCTAAAATTAATGAAATGTTTTGTAGAAGACTTAGCAGCACAATTTATGTAAACATATTGTTATTCAAACAATTTGAAAGTATATAGGAAGGGTCAATGCCATTCAACAGAATATATAATTCAATGGTGAAAATTTTTAAATAGATTTTTTTTAGAGCAGTTTTAAATTCATAGAAAAATGAATATATATGAGGACCAGACAACTTTCATTCCATTTTTAGCATCTTATATTAGCAATTTATAGGACTTACAATGCCAGATTTGCATTTATTAATGGTTTGATAATTATGCATTATTATTAACTGAAATCTACCCTTCATTTACATTTTTTAGTTTTATTTAATTTTTCTTTTCTTCTAGGATTCCATTCAGGATTCAAAATACCACAAATAAATGCCAGTTTAACTAATGAGTAAGTTAGGTGACAGTAAAACCTGTTTTTAAAAACTTCATTTTATATTAATACATCCATAGTATTAAACTGATTTTACTTTTGAAATACAGGTTTGAGATGTGAGAGTTAGGTAAAGAAGTGGTTGGATATATGGACTAGAATTGTTGGCACTTTGAGACCATGAGGTTAAGTGAAATAAATCAGACACACAAACTTAAATATCACATGGTTTCTCTTATAGGAGAAATCCAAAACTTAAATAAAGAGAAAAAGGAAAGAGCGATAATAGGAGATAGGCAAGAGGTTCTCTTGAAAAAGGGGAAGGAACAAAATGATGGATGGAGAGGGAGGGAGGGGATGGGAAGGAGATGACAAAAAGAGCAAAACTTGTACCAATATACCATGAAGAGTGTAATCACTGAGCACTGCACATATGTACTAATAAAGACATTATTTGGTTTACAAATGAAATGTATCTTTACAGGTGATTTGTTTACTGTCTTAGGAATTACCTAGTCTTGGGAGTTAACAATACTTCAAATATATTAAAATACCCCAAATAAATGCATGCTTAATACAGCCTAAATTCCATTTTTAGCATCTTATATTAGCAATTTATAGGACTTACAATGCCAGATTTGCATTTATTAATGGTTTGATAATTATGCATTATTATTAACTGAAATCTACCCTTCATTTACATTTTTTAGTTTTATTTAATTTTTCTTTTCTTCTAGGATTCCATTCAGGATTCAAAATACCACAAATAAATGCCAGTTTAACTAATGAGTAAGTTAGGTGACAGTAAAACCCGTTTTTAAAAACTTCATTTTATATTAATACATCCATAGTATTAAACTGATTTTACTTTTGAAATACAGGTTTGAGATGTGAGAGTTAGGTAAAGAAGTGGTTGGATATATGGACTAGAATTGTTGGCACTTTGAGACCATGAGGTTAAGTGAAATAAATCAGACACACAAACTTAAATATCACATGGTTTCTCTTATAGGAGAAATCCAAAACTTAAATAAAGAGAAAAAGGAAAGAGCGATAATAGGAGATAGGCAAGAGGTTCTCTTGAAAAAGGGGAAGGAACAAAATGATGGATGGAGAGGGAGGGAGGGGATGGGAAGGAGATGACAAAAAGAGCAAAACTTGTACCAATATACCATGAAGAGTGTAATCACTGAGCACTGCACATATGTACTAATAAAGACATTATTTGGTTTACAAATGAAATGTATCTTTACAGGTGATTTGTTTACTGTCTTAGGAATTACCTAGTCTTGGGAGTTAACAATACTTCAAATATATTAAAATACCCCAAATAAATGCATGCTTAATACAGCCTAACCAAGACTTTTTTGAACAGGTGACAAAGAGGATATACAAATCTGATAGTTTCTTCTTTGTGCTCTCCCAAAGCCAAGGTTCCTGTGATGGTTATGCCTATTCCACACTGGGTCCATGTCTAGTCTGTTCCAGGCCAGGATCTAGGATGTCTGCACATTAAGTTCTCTAAGTTCTCCAGTTCTTTTTCCATATTCTCTCTTGCTGTACCCTGTTCTTTACATTTAAATGTAAGCCATATGTGAGTATGTTTTGTGGGACAGTGAGTCTTTCCAAATACCTGAGTCAAAAACATATTTAAAGTCCCCAAGAAAGTAAATAATGCATATTGTAAGTGAAAACAGCAACAGAAAATATATAAAATATATATATATATATAAAATAACAAGTAAAAATGTCATATAAGGGAAAACATGAAGTAATAGTGGTTTTAGAGATCTAGAACAACAGCATCAAAAAGACTAGCAGAAAAATAGCAGTAATCAAAGCAACTTAAATAATGAATTGCTGTTTTTTCAAAGTTAATAAAAAGAATATATTAAAATTAAGAAACATTAAAATGAAACTGGAAATATAGAAAGACACACTGTATTTGAATCATAGAAATCATTAGCAGAAATCATTAAAAGAATTTATGGATCAATGAACATGATACTGGGGGTATAAAATTAAAAAAGGTCCACATACTTCCCTTATAAATTATGTGAGGCAGTAGATAACACAACTTGTTCTTTAAAATGCAGATAAACAGGTGACACTTTAGGGCCATTCAAATTATGCCAAAAAACATGAAATGAAATAAACATTTTTGTTAAAAAAAAGCTGAGAAAATTCATAACCACCCTACATGTACTGTTTATAGATAGTAAGTATTTTCAGGTAAATGGAAAATAATTAGTGGAAAATCAGATCCAACTAAAGGGAAAAAATGCTACATACTGTATATGTAGGATAAGATATGGAAAATTTTTTTTCAATATTTGTTATTTTAAATGGTAATTGCTTAAATGAAAATTAATAATGCTATGTAATGTAATTTTTGACAAAATGACAACACAGAACATGAAAAGAAAATTGAAGTATATCTGTATTTTTTAATACATGGCATAGCAATATTAAGGAAGACTATTGAATTAAAGATACATCTTAGAAACTCAGGAGAAAAATCATAATAAAATGACAAAGAGGCATAAAAATAAGGCAACATGGCTTCTGAAGGAAAGCAAAAATTACTCCATCCAACAAAATGTTAGAAAAAAAGGAACAAAGAGTTGGTGAAACAAATAGAAAACATAGAAAGATAGAAATGAACTCAAATCTATAAATAATTCAATTAAATTTAAATGACCTAAGTCCAATCAAAAGATATTTAATAATACAAAAGAAAGTTGTTTGAAGTTTAGAAGAAATTTTTGTTTAAATAATAAGAACAGATACTATACTTGATCTTAGCCAAAAGGTCGAGAAGTAAATTTTTATTTAATATAAAGAGTAGGTAAAAACCAAAGGAGAAAAAATGTAAGATGATACTAAGAATAATGCAAGGATTAATAGCAATGTTTCCTTAAAGAAAGGACATATTTCTAAAAAGTGTCAGTGATATTAAGTGATATTTCATCAAGACAAAAATCATCCTAAATATGTGTACATAGTAAAAGCTTTAAAACATATGAAACAATTACTGATCTGACTAAAACAATACATACTGATTATCAATGAAAGTGTCAATACATATCTCAAGTAGGTAAATTTAACAGTGCCCACAAAACATTAATCTCTATAGACTATAGGTTAGGCAATATTTCAAATTTCAAAAGGTTAAAATCAGTTTATTATATTTTTCGGCCACTAAAAAAGTGAAAACCTTTTTTACAAATTCAAGAAATGATCAGTTAAATGATATACATAAATTATCCTAACAAAAAAAATCATCATAGTTTGAATTGGATAACAAATAATATAAACAATTTAATGAACTTTGCTGGCATTAGCTAAAACAGCTATAGGTTTAGGGTAAATTAAAACTGCTATCCTATTGCCAAATCTATAAGTCTAGGTAAAATTTAAGGCTTATCTTATAGTAAAAAGAACTCAAATGATCTAAATTTTAATCATAAAATGACAGGATATTAAAATAAAATCAAGAACTGTGGACCAGAGCAGTGTGGCTACAGGCAAAACCAGTCACGGCCCCACCCCAACCCAAGCAGCTTGGGAACATAGGCCAAAGCCAAAGGCCTGCCTGGAAAAGAGCTGCACAGGAGCACGAGCATCAGCCAGATGTGCGCCCCGATGTCATCTTTAAATGCACCCTAATCCCAGCGAGCATCAGTGTGGTCCAGAGTGGAATGGCTTCAGGTAGGTACAGCCAGGGCACTGCCCCAACCCCCTCCTCATGGACCCACAGGCCCAGGCCAAGGGCCCATCTGGAAAAGAGCTGTACAAACACACAAGCAACAGACAGAAGCTTGTCCCGATACCATCAGCAAGTATGCAGAAGCCCTAGCAAGAAACCTGCTCAAACAAAAGGGCCTGGGGTACACAGCACCTAGTCAAAGGTCCTCCCAGACAGCAGCTATGTGGTGGGGGACAGTCCCCAGCCAAAGGCACACCTAGATACCATCCCAGGTGTGCACAGGCATCAGCCAGAACCCCACCTAGATAACAAGTCTGCGCAGGAGTCCAGAGGCAACCACTCTAAACAAAGGATTTGGTACAATGGTGAGCAGCAGAGAAAAGGCTGTTTGGTGGCTTGCTGAGAATTGAAGACCACTCGGTGAGCAAAAAGTTGCCTCACCAAAGGCACAGCAGACTGCAGCTGTTGAAATGAGAAGACACATAAGCAAGTCTCAGAACCAGACTTCCAGATCACCTAAGGCAAACGAGATGGAACACTCTGATACTGAACCACCTGGACTCCCTGAATTGGCAACAAAAGAGGATCTGGAAAAAATGAAATCAGAAATGATTTCTCAGATAACATAGATTATGCCCATAGTGCAAGACATAATTAATAAATCTAGGGCTGACACAGATTACAAAAATTTTAAAAAGGATGAGCTGGGGAATCTGATGGAATCCTAACATAGGAAACAAATGGAATCCATAAAACAGATGAAAACAGATTTCCAGGAGATTAAAAATTCCATTGAAAGTTTATGCAGCAGAATGAAGGAATGTGAGGACAGAATTACAAATAGAAGACAGGATTGTAATTAATGACCAGTAAAAGAAAAAAATTCTTAAAAATAGTAAAGAACCATGAGAAATCAATCCAGTAGCTGCTAGATGATGCAAAAAATAACATGACTGATTGAAGTAAATGAAGAAACAAGAGAGAATGCACACGACATTAAAAAAAAAAAACTGTTCACAGAAGTGGCAGAAAACTGTCCAAGTAAAGGAAAAGAACTTGACACACAGATAAGTCAGGTATATAGGACTCCAACTAGCCATGATTAAAAAAAAAAAAAAAAAAACACCTAGGTGTATAATAGTTAAGATTCTGGAAACTCAACAGAAGAACAAAATTCTGCAAGAAGTTAGAGAAAAGAAACAAATCATATACGGAGTCCATCAGAATCACAGCAGACTTCTCAGCACAAACCCTCCTGGCAAGAAGAGTTTAGAGTGATGTATTTTGAGCCCTAAAGGAAAACAACCTCCAAGACAGACTGATGTACCCCTGCAAAATTTTCTCTCAAAATTGATGGAGAAATAAGATACTTTCGTGACGAAGGGCACCTGAATATGAAACCAGCACTCCAAAAAATTTTAAACAATATACCAGGAAAAGTCAGTGAGAATCACAACACCAAGAAACCCAGCAGAATGAATCCATTGGGTATGCCAAAAAATTAAGCGCAAAGAGGGAGAATGGAGCAAAGTAAAAGTCACGGAAAGGATAAATCAATATCAGTTATAACCATCAATGTCACTGGTGTCAATCCACCAATGAAAAGAAATAGACTGTCAGAATGGGTCAAAAAGCAAGATGCAAAAATATGCTACATAAAAGAAACACACTAAATTAAAAGAAATTGATAGATTTGAAATAAAAGGGTAGAAAACAATACTCCATGCAATAGGAACCCCCCCGAAAAGCAGGAATAGCTATCCTTTTTGCAGATCAAATCGATTTCAAACAAGCACTGATTAAGCGAGACATGGAAGGCCACTACATATTTGTAAAGAGAGCAATCCAAGAGGAAGAGATGAAAGTCATAATTGTAGGTATACACCAAACAATAGAGCACTCAACCATAAAACAAATATTAATAGGCATAAAAATCAAATAAGCACTAATGCAATGGTGGTGGATGACATCAATACCTCACTGTCAGAGATAGGTAGATCAACTAGAGAGAAAATGAAATACTAGAACTCAACCAAACTCTCAAACAAATGAACTGAACAGATGTTTACAGAGTGTTCCAACCAACAAAATCAGAATACACATTCTTTTCATCTGAACATGGGTTGTTTTCCAAAGTATATCACATAATTGCTCATAGAACATGATTAAGTGTGAAGGAATTGAAGTTATCCCCTGTATATTACCAGACCACAATGTGATAAAATTAGAGATCGATACTAAAAGAAACCACAAGAATTTCATAAATACATGGAAAATGAACAATACACTTCTGAATAAACAATTTATCACAGAGTAATTAAAGAAATCTGACATCTCCTACAATTAATGACAATGTCAATACAACATATTGTAATCTGGTGGGATTCTGGGGAAAGAGGAACCCTGTTCCACTGTTGGTGGCAGTGTAGGCTGGTACAACCATTGTGAAAATTAGAATGGCCATACCTCAAAGAACTAATCTTCCCCAGCTATCCCCCTGCTGGGTATCTTCCCAAAAGAATTTAAAAGAGGTCTGGGGATTTACCTCAATGGTTCCACCGCCTGCCTGGCAAGCGCAACGTCCTGGAGTTCAATCCCCAGTACCAAAAACAAACAAACCAAAGGAATTAAAAGAATCACACCATAGAGATATGTGTGCACCCATGTTCATAGCAGCACAATTTGTAATAGCTAAAACTTGGAAACAGCCCAAGTGCCCATCAATGGGAGACTGGGTAAAGAAAAAAAATAAATAAATAAAATGGAGTGCTGATATAAAGAATGAGAAATTAGAGTTAATTATAGCTAAATGGATACACATTGAGAAAATATTCTTAAGTGAAATAAATAGAACACACAGTTTCTCTAATGTGAGAAACTGAAAGTGTACATAAGGACTAAAAGATTTAATTGATAATGTGAAAAAGGAAGAAAGGGGGCAGAAGGGAAGGGGAAGTGGGAGGGGAACGCGAAAGGAAAGAACTAAAAGGAATTAATATGAGAAAACTAAAAAATGGAAACAAAGTCTTTCTAAATATGCAGGGATGGAAGGGTTGCAGGGAGGGCAGAGAAATGGGAAAAGAATAAGCAACAAGATAGATTATGTAAAAGTACAAATTTCCAATTTGAATTTCCAACTATAAATGTCATTATATTGTGTACCTAAAATGTAGGGTTTTTTTGTTCATTGTTTTTTTGTTACCAGGGATCAAACTCGGGATCTTGCCCTTGCAAGGCAGAGGGCAGAACTACTGAGCTAAATACTTGGCCCTGAATACCTAAATGTACCAATAAAATTAATTTTTAAAAAAGAGAATTAAGAGCAAAGTATATACAATAAAAAATATAAATGAGAACAGAATGATAATGAAAAATTTAAAATGATGAAAATAGAATACATTATTGGAAATGTTAAGTAAATATGAAATTTACTGTGACGTCAGTACTTCAAGAATCCGCGAAAACCCTGAGGTTTTAATTTTTAAATCATTGATTGCTCAAGATATTTTCAGGTATTTATGATCTTAGAACATGCTTTGTGTTTGGCACAAACACTTAACTTATTTATGTAGTGCTTAAAACAAATAATAATAATAATATTAATATGTAATTTGTTCCAATGGAGTATTCACCAGTTACTAAGGAAATGTCTCACAAATTCTACATACATAATTAATAAGGAAAATATCAGGCCATAGATTACAAAATAGATACAATTCTACCTCCACATTACCAAAATTAAAAAATTTAAAAGGGATTACAAAACTCAGATATATCATATATTGCTAGTATAGATAAAAAATGTTATTACCATTATTTTGGAAAACAGTTTGTCTGGCTTTTATGTATTTAAATAACAAAATAATTTTACTCCTAGATATTTATCTAAGGCAAATGAAAAATTACATTTCTACAAAAAGTTGAATGACAGTCTAGTAGAAATTTATCTATAATAGTTCCAAATGTGAAAAATAATCAGTATTTCATCAGATCCTTAATCAAGGAATGAGTGTATATCCGTACAATATAATATTATTGAGCAAAGAAGGCATATATTTCCAACTCGGAAAACAAGACGACTGAATCTCAAAAGGTTGTTTTCTTGAGTAGAAGCCATATCCAAAAATTACATGTTATATGGCTTCATTTTTGTGCAGTTTTTGAACAAATATATTAAAATGTGTCACAAATATAAATAGTTGGCTAGAGTCAGTTGGGTAGAAGTTACCTCTCAAAAACATGAAGAAACTGTGAGTGGTTAATGTGTTCTACATCTTAACTATGGTTTAATATCTCAAGTATAACTTCACTATGGTGGTAGTTTTATAGATTTGTACATTTGTCGTAACACATTAAATTGCAAACTTGAATTTTCTACATTTACTGTGTGTGTGTCAGTTTTAATCAAGTAATATTGACATGTCATTTAGTATTTAAAGATGTTCCATATTTTTAAGAAATGTAACACTACTTGGAATCACAATGCCACTTTCAAGACTAATCAGTTACTGAAAACGGCATTCTAGGAAAGCTGTAGATATATCACACAACTTAACAGCCACGTGAATTCCATTTTTATGCTTTTCAAGACATATATGTGATATTTTTCAACACTAAGACATTTATAGGTTGTAACGGAACATAGGAAACAAAAACTTTCAGCAGATTTCTAGGAAGAATAGACAATGCCACTTTCAAGACTAATCAGTTTCTGAAAACGGCATTCTAGGAAAGCTGTAGATATATCACACAACTTATCAGCCACGTGAATTCCATTTTTATGCTTTTCAAGACATATATGTGATATTTTTCCACACTAAGAGACATTTATAGGTTGTAACGGAACATAGGAAACAAAAACTTTCAGCAGATTTCTAGGAAGAATTACACAGTAGAATAGTAGAATAGTGTTTATTTCTGACTTAGGCAGAGAAGAAATTCTTGTGTCACATTAGCTTTCCTCATCATTCAGTTAATTTGCCATCCTTTCAAATTTGTTGTTCATCACTCCATAAACCAGTGACTTGGCTCCATTTGTTAGAAAGATTTTGTACAAATCTACTTCTGTGTTTATGCTTCTTTCATTGTTCTTGTCTTCTAACACTAAGGGCATTTTTCTGTATTTACTTAGATCTCTTGTTTTGTATCTCATTTTTAAAATGCAGTCTCAAGATACGATTTATTAAACATCATGATTTAATATGTTTATTAGTGTTAACTCTTAGTCATATTTGTTTCACTCCATTCTGTTTCAATGTACAGATCTATTTGTATGTCTTATTTACATATATTAATGTGCACATATTAGTTTTTATATAAATACTATGTGTATTCATACTATATATATATTTATTATGTAGACATATATGTGTGTATATATATATATCATTTAAATATCATCTATATTTCTATCTCTATTCTGTAATTAGTTAGATAACATACCACTTAATTATGAATTCTTTCAATTGTAGAGTAATTTTTTGTATAATGTTAAATTGACTTCACCTTAAAATACTGACAGTTTTTACTTGTTTGAAAAACAGTTATACTAAGGCACATCACACAAACATGGACTCAAAGAGATAACGCTCACATCTCATTTTAAAATACATTTACAAAATATTAAAAGAAAAATGTATTTCCAAAGTTATACTAATGATAGGCTGTCTTGTGGAGGAATTTTGCATATAAATTACAAAATCTTGTATTTTTGGTTAATGTTGAAGGTGTGTCTTGGAAAAAATGAAGCTCTTTTCCAAAATATTTTTAAATGATTTCTATTTAAGGTATGTACAATATCACAGAGGATAATTGTGCTTTCCTTTCACATCCTGCAATTTTATTTCAATGTAAATTCTATTTCATTAGAATGTTTCATCTTTGTCTGTTTTCCATCAGCTCCTATGAGTTTTGATGATTCATAAATTCTCAAGTCCATGAAAGAAATACAAACAGAAATTAAACATCAGTAGCTTGCTGAAACACACATGAAGGTAAGAACAACAATTTATCATAGCACTTCATTTCAAAGTACTTTTGAAAAGCTGACTCCGTAAGTAAAGCATGAGTCTTTTCTTCATTTTGTCCTTGGTATTTTGTTTTGTTTTATTTTGAGATGAAGTCTTGCTGTTTTCAAGCCAGGCTGGCCCCATGCCCCAATCTTCTGAGTTCACCTGATCCTCCTGCCTCAGCCTCCCATGTAGGACAACAGTTGCATCCCAAACTTGGCTTAAAGAGTGATTCTTATAAGGCATATGAATATTACAGCACTTCTAACAAATAGGAAACTAAAGATGAGAGTTTGAATTTTCAAAAGAATAAAGAAAAAATGAACTAAAAATGGATTCTTACTATCAATTTTGTCTCAGTATATAAGGTAAGACTTAAACTCCTTTCTTGGCACTCTGTTAACAATCACTATGCGTTCATTTTGGTAGTATTAGCTATATTAACACACTATAGACATCTGATTCACCGTCTCTTGACTTTCAAAAGTAGAGCTTTAGACAAATCCATGTTTTGATTCATTTTAGTCAGCTAAATTAAATGAATGTTTATTGAATCACAGTGTGTATCGGATTATACAGAAACTGCACAACATGAAAAGATACACATGAAATGTTTGCTTTCAGAGACATTCAGAGACTGGATGGATACAGTGATGTAAGTAAATCAGTGGAATAAAAAATAAAGAAAATTTTGCAAATATTTCTGAAATAGAACATTGACACAAATTAACAAGCCACCAAGGTGAAAGTATATATATATTATCAAAGAAGAGGTGTTTAATACTGGTCATAAAAGTGGAATAGAATTTTTCCAGAAGGAAGCAGAGTGATCTTGAGAAGATGGTAATGTCGAAATGTATTTCAGGAGTTGGAACAGTGTGACAAAGTAGAAATACATTAGAAGCTTGAAGAGATGACAGAGTTTGAGTTTGGATTGAAATATTGAACACATGAGACAATGAGGAAATTTGTCATGTGATATTATGATAAAGTCCAGCTTTATTTTTCAGAGTGGTAACCACTGAGGAGACTGAACAAGCAAACAGTGACAACAAAAACAGGACAGCCTGTCTCCATTAACTTTCTGTCGGGGATGGGATAACAGAATGTGGGACTCATGATAAGGGGCTCCGCAGGGAGATGACAAACATGTATGTTGTCAGTGGTGATTAGCTCAGTCGTTATTTAAAAACAGTAAAGTAGAAAAATCAACAGATTTTAAGGACCCATGAGAGGTGGAAGGAGAAAAGAGAAAGGACTGAAGGGCCTCTGAATGTATGGTTTAAGTGCCTGAATAAATATCAGCAGAATTGATTTAAAATAATGTTGATAAATTTAAGAAGAAAGATTTTTAAGCTTGATTTGGAAGAATTTGAACTGCAATCTGTACAGAAACAGCATTTTGCTGTGCATTCGTAGATGAAATGTGTGAACGATTTACTGAATCCATATCAGACTCCTGATTCATTAATAGAAAACGTTACCTTTTAACTGAAGCAATTATTTTAATTTGAGTGATCAGTGCTATCTAATGTAGATACTTAAAATACCAAGAAAGACTTTATTATTTCTATTTTTATTGTTAAAATTTCTTTTTCATATATTGCTACAGAAAACAAAAGCTTAGCAAAGGAAAAAAGTCATATGCGTTTCCAACAATTTGGAAATAAACTATTTAAGGTTAGAACCGAAGTTAAAATACAGTTTTCTAAAGCTTAATGCAGAGGTGAAAAGAGCCATTGTTTCCACTAAAGCCCTAAGTGCTAGTCTCTCAAGTTTGAGATCCATACTCTCTTCTCTCTCACCTTCTTCCCAAGAGACGTTTCCGTTACATTCTGTGAATGCATAAAAGTGCTGATTTCATTAAATTAAAATTTGACATTGAGAGACTTCCCACGTAAATCTGTTGCTGAATGTTACTATTTTTAAAAGCGGAACTAAAGAAAGCATTTAGCTGTATTTAATACACGCATGCTCCCATTGACCATAACGTTAGCACCTCATTGAGCTGACAAAGTTAAGGGAAGGCTGAGTTCACTTCATTGCTAGTTATTCAGGTGGATATGAGTTTCATTAAAATTATTATTGGTGAATTTTCTTCACATGAATCATTGAAATGTGTGCTTTCTTCCTGCATACAATGTAACCATCTTGCTACTCCCAGTACACCACAGGCAAAGAAAAACCACATTCTTCTTAAAATATGAAGAGAAACTAAAAACCTCTGTTCCGATTAAATGCTTTGCATACAGAAACTATATTATGAGTTGCCAAAATATCTCAAAATTGCCATATTTTCTGCATACTGCATTGTTTTTAAATAATGGGTACTATAACAATAAGCAAAATAAATTGGTTTGGTAAAATCATTTAAATCTATACATCCCATTTAATAGTTTGAAAACATCATGTTTCAGTAAACAAAAATAATAATGTAAACAGTGCCAAGTGCTATTAACATAGTAGCACTATCATAAGTGTCTTGGTCCTTAAATATTGAGATCTGCTCAATGCCTTGTTGTTCCGCATGGCTGGGGTATTTAAAGCATTTGAAACACTGGGGAACATCTAATACTCACAATCAAGATCTGCCTGCTTTAGATTAAATTCATACAGCTATCACTGAGGTGGCATTTATTTTTCCAATTAAAAGTAACCTACAAGTGATTCCATTCATAGGTTTGTTTTAATACCTTTGCCTAGCACAAAGGCATTGTTGCTCAAAGAGGACTCTTTCATTTTCCAAAACTGTATATTTCTTCTGGCCAAGTAAAGAACTATTACATTTAGAAACATACGCAGGTCCTTAGATAAAACTGAATAATCAGCTGAGTCTGTACATACTTTTATCAGTCGCTGGGAAAGGACAGACATTACCCATTTTCTTCCTTTGACCCCAAAATTTATAATCACACATTTTAATTTATATTTTCAAATCTAAAGTAACTGAACTGATATTCCTATCCCTATGTGATCATTATTTTTCTCCTTCCTTTCCATAAAACCACATAATTAATGTTTCTCAAGAATTTGGAAAGTGAATGCAGAGGCTGGAATACCACACACAAATTGTCTAGGATTTCCTCTTCCAACAATCACGTGCACATAGTCCAAGCAACCCAGCTTCCCTTCTCATCAACAAAAGCACAAAAGTAGAGGCCCATCCATGGGGAAAACTATCCCCTAATGGTGAAAAGAGAGCAGTATTTCCTTTTCTAGTTTCTGGGAGAATTTGTAAAACACCAAATGAAAAAGTGGGGAAAGGAGACACAAAAATTATAATACAAAAAAGTCAAAACTCTGAAACCTTCTCTAGAAGTAAGCAATACCTCTGCCTATGAGGTAGTTTTGAGCCAAATGTAAATGTTAGTAAGCAGAGGGCAAAATGAATGTTTCTTTATCTTAGAAAAAATACTGAAAGATAGTTGACTGTAAATATCCCTATCACCCTCCCTTTTATTTCCATACTTTCACAAAAATGTACACTGGAGTATTCATTTCTCTATTTTTTTCATAAATGCAAATCTGTAGAAGTATTTTTTCATTAATATTTCATGAAAATTTAAAGAAGTTCATAGGTTCTCCATCACTATTCTTCTTTTCATATATTTATCTTACTTGTATAAAATAAATCTTAAGCAAGAAGGTATTATTTCTCAGCTAACAAATTACACAAATATGTAAACTTCAAAAAATTTTAAAATAGTAGCAACATCGTTGATATCTATAGAAAAATCTTCATGAGCATATTATTTGGTTGAAAAGGAATGTAAATTTTGTCTTATGATGTCCTTAATGTAACAACTTTAAAATACGTATAATCTAAAACAAAGCCCTCATAAATTGAGAAAGACTAGTTAGCGATATAGTCATTTTTCTGAATATAGATTTCAATGAGATCATTGACATTTTTATGGCTTGCATGTAATTTTTTCTTGAAAGGTTCATATTTTGGAAACTTTCATGTGGAAGCCAATGGAACCTTAAAGAGATCTGCCTGTCAGATGATTAGATTATTGGAAATGATCTAAAATTTATAACCAATCCCTTAGAAAGAATTGATGTTGATGTCACGGAATGAATTAGCTCATATGAAAATGGAAGCCGTACTGACCTTTTCCTGATTTTCCAGCTTCCTGACTCATGACATAATTGCTTCTCCTGCACATTCATTCTCCAGCCATGCTGTTATCTGCCATGTTGTGATGCAACCAAGAGGCCCTAGACAGAAGCTGCAGATGCCAATGCTGTGCTTTGGAAGCTCCAGAGCTGTGAGCTGAATAAATCTCTTCTCTTTATAAATCACTTGACTTCAGGCATCATGAGCTACAGAAAACAGTATTACAATGGACAACATAAAGCTGAATACAATCTGTATTTCGTAGACACACAGATATAGATAATAATGGGGAAAAATGAGGTTAAAGTGAAGAAGTTCAGAACAGAATTTTGATTTATGAGTCACTGAGGAGGAAGTGTTGGGAGGCTGCGATACCTGATAAAATTCAGAGATGGTTTAGCACGTACCAATAAGGCCAGTTCTAGACAGACTGAAAAAGGACTGGAGGGATGGTTAAAAATGTCTGAGCGGATAGTATTTGACAACAAAACTACATTCATCACAACGTATGTCTTTGAGTATAGGATGTCTCAGACAAACCAAAGGAAATAGTATTAGAAATATAAATCAAGGGCTAAGGATTTTTAGTTCAGTGGTTCCAGTGCCTGCTTCCACAAGGGCCCGGGTTCGATATATACATTGTCAGTAGTAAAATGAATCTCTAAACCTATTAAAACATTTATTGTACTTCTCAAAAACAGTTGATTAGTTTATTATTCCAAGTTAATCTATGTATCATGGAGGTCATAGCCTCTAACAAAAATATGGAGAGTTACATGAATTTCTAGTTGTACCATAGAAGTTATTTTCATGGAAGAGAGTAGGAGAGTCATGTTTAAAAGTCTAGCTTCAACCTTCTATCACTGTTTTACACCATTTAGATGTGAATCATGAATTTCAGTTAGTCATCAATTATAGAAAAATTTTCAGGACAGTTTGACCTATGGATGTAAAATTTTGAGTTCAGATGATATAAATGTTTTGCTTTCTTTTTAGGTTGCTGTTAAAGGAAGGAGGCTCAGGTGATTGGTACCACTTTAAATTTTTCATTTTTAAATGTCCAATTACTTGAACTCCTTTACTTTTAAATTCTCTTTCGAAAGATGGCCTAATTCATTTGAACCGAATGAATAGCCCAGGGAAAATGAATCATTTTGAAAAGTATTGCAGTGAATTCAGAGAAGTGGCTTTACAAAAGTGCAATATGAATAAGGCTGCAGCCATTCAGGGAGGTAGAGTTTAAGCACAGAGTGTACAATCCATGCAGGCTTACCCTCAGACAATAGGCTTGCACTGTGCATGTGATTCATGTCATTTGCACAGAAAAATTAGTTCCTCCTCTTTACTTCTATTTCTGCCTTTTTTCTCCAAGATTGAATTTGAGTAGATTCTGTGGCAGTGCTTCCTAAGTAAGAGCTGCTACTGTATTGTGGTGTGCTCTCATTCAAGGAAGCTTGAGGCTGGGTGGGTACTAGCAAAATAAACCGATCATACACATCACCAACTTGAAACATGAAAATAAGCCTTGCTGAATTTACAAAAATCTCAGGGACTACTATAGTTTTCTAATCATCAAACTTTTACAAGAGAACTTTTTGTATTCTTGAGTTATAGTTCAGTTCTATTATTTTACAAAGGAATTTCCATTCATTCATTTACAGTTTCCCTCCATTCTTTGGCAAGGTTTGACAAGAAGCCTGTCTTCTTTAGAAAAGTGTGTTGACTGTGGTCATCAAGTATCATTTGGGGAAAAATAAGTTTGTGGAAAATTCTAGCACTAAAAGAGAGCTAACTGTAGAGAACAACATTTGTAAACAATAAAATGAACCCCTAAAATATTTAGGAATAGAGTTCATCATTGTTAGTGGTTTTATATACTACAAATTTTAAAGTTTGAATTTATTTAGCAACTAAGCACAGCTAAATAGCATATGAGCACCAGATGGTACAATTTAAGGAACACTTTTATAGATATATTATTTATTTAATTTTCAAAAAACCTTTTCATAGATAAGCAGAAAGATTATTCAAAGTTTATAGGTATTTAACATTTCTTAATTTTTCACATATCATATATTTCAAATGGATTAAACAAACAAAACATACTGTAGGAAAATATCTTTTTCTAAAAACTAAAACAAACCAAATTAGAAAATAGAGAAATCCTCTACTTTGTGTAGTTCTAAGCACACACAATAATCATACTCAGTTAATGTCAATGATGGAGATTTCCAATGTGTACTTAATGACTAGGGAGTTATAATTTCTTTGCTAACATTAGCAATTGTGAACCCCCCCCCACAAGAGGCTATATTTTCCTTTTGGTTCTGTATTGTACTTTAATTGGTAATGCTGTAGTTAATGACTAGGGAGTTATAATTTCTTTGCTAACATTAGCAATTGTGAACCCCCCCCACAAGAGGCTATATTTTCCTTTTGGTTCTGTATTGTACTTTAATTGGTAATGCTGTAAAAATCAACCATTTTTTTGCTAGTCTTAGCTATGTGCAATACTAGTATTTAACTCATTAAAATAGGCTGTGGAGGGGGTGGCAACAACCACTAAATGGCACAAAAGCTGTTGTTCTCCTGTGACAATGTTTCGAACACATTGAAAGGAGCAAAGACTGAAAAATCAAAATCTGCCACACAAGCACCCTTTCTAAAGAAGAACACAACTCACAAACTGGTTAATGAAGCAGTATAGATCCTATAAAGTCCACTAATTTGATCTTTTTGTTTAACAAAGAAATTCTAGAAATTAGGCCAACATCGCCTAACCAAGAGACTACAATTTTTAACATTCATACCAAACTAACAAATACTGCTTGTCAAAAGTAAAAGTTCACTAAGAATGGCGAAATATACCTGTAATTCTGAGAGGCATTCTGAGAGGCTAATGCAGGAGGGTAGTTAGTTTAATCCAAGCCCGGGGAACTTAGTGAGATGCTGTCCCAAAATACAAATAATACAGGGCACGGGGACGAAGCTCAGTGTGAAGGCACTGGGTTCAACCCTCTGAACAACACAACGTACAAAGCAAAACAAAGCATCATGAAAAATTAGCAATCAAGGAAAAATGGTGCTATTTACAACAGAGAGACATCATTCTAAGGTGGGGGCACATGAGATTTCATACAAAAGGAACAAGAAGAAGTAGAAAATTATAGAGTTTAGGTAATCACAGTATGTTTTAAATTGGTACTCACTCTTTTTTGTAGATTTTTTTCCAGGACAGATGCACCAGTGACCCTTTGATAAAATGTACAAATTACTGAACTAATTCTTTACCTTATACCCTAAATGTGACAATAATTACTATGTGGAAATCCTGTAATTTTGATAAGACAGACATAGTTGAAAGGCATATTTTATTGAGAACAGAAAGAAAATTTATTTTGGTTTCCTATAATCTGTGTTTAGATGAAGTTTTAAAGTAATGTTGGATGCAGACACTCCTAACTGATTAAATGACCCAAATGATATTGTTGTCAATTGGTGCACTATCTGGCGGTTTCAGGCTTTCTGTCCTGCCCGAAGAGTCATCTGGGACACCTGATATGAAAAAGTAAAACTTTTATTTAAAATACAGGAAGAAAAGGAAAAGTGAAGAGAAACAGAAGACTGTGAAGAGATGTGTTCTACACACAAGACAGGGCATTTTAGAAATGGGAAGACAGAAGAACAAGATGGTTGCTCTTTCTCAGAATGAAAACTGTCTTCTTCACCCTCCCAAATCATGACTTTGGAAGTTGCTATCCCCAGGCATCCTGGCTGTTATTGACAGGTCATAGCTACTTGTTCAGCCTCCGTTCTGGAGATTTGTAATTGAAAAGTTACATTCTGTTTTCCATTCAACCTGCCATAGCCTAATTTCCTGCCTCATTTCCTCTTGAGACATAAATCCTCATGATTATTTATGGGTTGTTGATGGAGTGGAGGTCTCAGGTAGTTACATCCTGCTGAAAAGGACTATAGGCCCTCTTTACTGGGGATTGTGTTCTCTCTAACTTTATTAGGATGATATGGTTTACTGGCTAGACTGAAGGAAAGCTGTGAGAAGGCAATGAGAAAGACGTTAGTGTTTATATACATTGAGTCTGTCAGAAGTCTGTGGAAATAAAGATGGACATTAGGCTACCAATGTCTATTGATGGTGATTTGACTTACTTGCACTGGAAACCAAACTGGAGTCTTACATTTTTAAGAGAAGCCTCAGATCTCCCAAAGGTTCATAAGAGTAGAGTCTTAGTCCTGTGAAATTTAGAATAATCATTTTCCCTTATAGGATTTTTATAGCTTGACACTGTATTCTTTGAGGCCCCACCTCCAGCCCCACTTGTTGCTGGTGAAGCTGGTGCAGACAGGCTCTCTGGACTGACAGTCAGCCCCACCAAAACCCATACCCTGTCACTGTGTGGGCCACTGCGGCAGGAACCACTAAAGTGACAGACATCCAAGAGACAGGCAGAAGCTTCATCCACTTCCATGGCCTTCTGCCTCAGTCCCCGCCAGATGTTTCTGATGGGAACAGACCCTTTAGCCAGTTGGCAAGGGAAAGGGACCAGGCAGAAAGAGGCCTCTGGCTCTGTCCCTCAGGGGTAAAAACGGGTGCAATGGTACTCTAAACATTGAAGAAGGGGTAACAAATCCACGCTTTTACCACTGCCCATTTCTTAAATTTTAATCCCTAAAATGTTGGTTCCTCCCACTTCCTATGGAAGAAGGATGGGAAAGTCCTTTTGGGAAATGACCAGAGCCACTGCATTATCTGGTAGGCAATAGCAACCAAACTCTGAGGGGCACAGAGTGTGCTGCTCCAGGGGAAGCAGTAGATGGTGCAGAACTCAGGGCAGTGACTGTCGCTGCAGAGGATGCCCACTTCTCCCCCTACCCCACCCATTTATGGCACCTAAATGGTCATCTCTGTCCCTGCTACCCCACCCACAGCAACCCTGCTGCTCACAGCAGGGTTGACTCTTGAGCTTTGGGAAGAGCAAAGTGTTTAGCTACGCAGTAGGACATAGGGCTGCAGAAGAACCATGAGGTGATGGCGATGACAACTCACAAAGCTTACCTTTCCTTAGGCTCTGGAGACAGCTTGAGTGCTGCATCCCCCTCACCGAGAGGGTGTGATTTTTGAGGTGGCCAAACCACCCAGCTGAACTGACCCTGGTGGCGAGCATTGCACCATATAAATTCCGGCTCCACGCACTCTAGAACCAGCCACCTCTGAAAAAGCCCCACCTAGAACTACATGAGGTATTGGGGGGACATCTAGACCAAACCATAGCAGCATGCTTCTCGGAGGTGGTGGGAATACACTGTCCAAAGCATACACTTTCTGAAAATAACCTGCGTTTAATTCTGCTGACTGTTGTCCTGTACATAGATCTAAAATTAACCCATTCATTCCAGAAGTCCTGAACTATTGTTCAGCGAATCCCTTCATTTTTTTAATTCAATTCAAACAGTCCTTTGGCCAGGGTCTCCACACAACAGCCCTCATACATAAAAGACCACTGCAGAAACAGGAAAACAACAGAACAGGAAAACTGCAGTGACAGTGAAGTCAATGGACACCATCTTCTATACCTTGTCACAATAGGGCCATCAGAAATTACCCTGCCCTTGCATCCCAGCCATGACTGATAGATCATATTCTGGTGTTCGGCCTTCATCCTGGCTCTTTGTATTTGACAGATGACATCCTATTGCCAGCCAGCCTGCCATGCCTTAATCTCCCATCTCAATGTTACTTCCAAATTGCTTTTAATTACTCGAAAGAAAATTGTTTTATTTAGGTCTAAATTCTCATCCAAAAGTGTCTTGTTTTTAGATGGGGTATGGTCAGAAGAGGTGGGTCATTAGGGGCATGATTTTGCAGGTCATAGTCTTGTCCTTACTCATCCCTTCACTTTGTACTTTTTGGCTGCCAGTGGGTGAGCAATGTTCTCTGCTATGCCATTCCACCATCCTATTTTTGCCTTGAACCTAGCCAAATAAAGGTTGTATCCAGTGAAACATGAGCTGAAATAAATCTCTCCATTTAAAATGAGAATGTGGTAGGTGGATTAGGCTTGTTGCTGTAATTGTACCTGACCGTGTGATTTAGAAGCTTGTGGGAGAAGTTTGAAAAGCTTTGGAGATGTGTGTAAGAGAAGTCTTAGAATGAGGTATGAAGACACTGGATGAGTAATTCTAGCTGAAGCTTAGAAGACCACAGTGCTGTCAAGAAAGCAAGCAGTAAAGCCTAGTTAGAAGGTTTCATTTTGAACCAGTGACTCCATTGACATTAAAGGAGAAGCTGTGTGTGTCATACTTTGGTTTAAATTTTGTCTTAACTTTGCCCATATGGTGCAACTTTTCAGGAAATTGAGATTTAAAGACAATGGGCTAATTAGTCTAGTGGAAGAAATTTCAGGCAGTTCATCATTCAGAATATTCTATGAGTACTACTGGCTTTCTTTAGCCAGATATGCAATGAATATTAGGAAAAAGAGCAGAGTTGATTGATTTAAATGTTTGTAGTTTCACCAGTAAGGAAGTGCATACAATGTTGGGAGACAGGAGACCATGGTCATTACACCAATGGCATTAAAATGAAATCCAGTAGATTGGATTAGAACAGTAGGAAAGATGGACTGAGGACGTCTCAGGATTTGGAAAGACCCAAAGCATTACAGCCTCAGGGTTTAAAAGTGTAAATCTTCCATTTGCAAATGTAGGCCCTGGGCCACTTCTGAGGGAGAGAGTCACCTAGGAATCGCTTTCCTATGATTCATTTCACAATGCTCAGTCATCCAGTGGCTCAGAGGCTTCTGCATCCATGATCTATGGGCAAGGCTACTGCTTACACTAGTTTCAGACTTTGGCATTTATCCACCTGGTGCTGGTTTTCTAGATATCCACAATGCAAGACTTGTGGGGTTATGAAGGCTTCCACCTGGGTTTCAAAAGACCCAAGAGACCAGCTTATGTGCCATGTACACATTGGAAATTAGAGGATGCCAGGAATATGAAGAATCTACTGAGGAAAAGTGTAAGCAGGAAGCAGAGCCATTCCAAGAGAAATGATTAGGCTGCATACTGCTAGGTCACAGGGATAGAACTGCCAAAGCCCTTTTTTGAGCTCATATCTCATCACAACCTGCCCAAGGCTACAAAATTTACTGTTTTCCAGTAGGGATTGGTCTTGATTTTGTCCTACTCCTATCAATTTATAAGCCCTTTGGGAATGGAAATATTTATCTTGTGAAAATATATGTTAGAAGTATAGACATATTTTGTTTAACAACCAAGTTTCATTCCAGAGACCAGGTTGTTAAGTCAATTGGTTGCTAAATGAGGAATTGTATACTGTATGTACTTTATACTATTTAGAACAAAGAAATGGTCAAAGGAAATTCAATTTTATGATTTTTATTTTATTCACATAACTTTTACATGTAGCACTATAATGCATCACAGAATATGATTAAAATATAGTACTCTACTACATGGTATAATCAGCAAAATTATGTATCATACTATAGAAGAAGCCACCAAAAGGCCACACAGCTGCTGACATTCCTGTCATAAATCTAAATGTAAGTTGTAAATCTGAGCAGTGGGTCATAAGTCCAAACTGTGTACCTTGATTGTAAGACTGAACAGTTGTTAAATAACTAGGTTGTTAAGGAATATCTGCACATATATATATATATATACTTTTTTTTTTTT
>NW_022900947.1:45695581-45806774 GCF_012274545.1 Fukomys damarensis | reverse complement strand
CAGATGCTCATACATAGAGTTTGCCTTGACATTGTATTTGGACTTGTCGACAGCAATGGAGACGTAAAGGCTTTGTTGAATCTTAAAGATTGACTAAGAATGCAGTTTGCATGATGAAATGGACATGAAATTTTCAAGGGATGGACTGCTATTGTTTAGATCTAAAATGTCCCCCAAGGTGTTCAGTCTTCAGGGATGAGGCCAGATTTGAGGAGGTGTGTAACTGGGAACCTGACCTGGAAGGGTGTATTCTTATCTCTGACTCTCCCCTTAACTTTATGCTCTTTTAGCTGTGAGATGGTGAGTAGTTTTTCCTCCTCCATACTACTTCTGCCTTGAAAACAGCTTACTGTGGACTAAAACTATTGAAACTGTGAGCCAAAGTGTCTTGTCATTTCATTCAGAGGTGTCAGGTGTTGTGTGGTGTTACACTAATGTGAAAGCTGATTAATACAAAAATATAATGTACATTTGCTAAAAAAGGAAGACAAATATTAAATAAAAAATCAAAATAAAAGTAAAGAAAAAGTAATCCCAATGTCTACCTCTCAGAATTAAGGGCTACAGTTTGGCTCATTTTATTCTGTCCAATTGTGTAAAAAAATGATTTCTTTATTAATTTATTATTTATACTGTAAAATTAGGATAAATGTATATAACAATTGATTTTACCATTCACCTAATACCAATTCATGTACTATTCATGTCCACATAATAATTCTACAATACTCAACTGCTTATTTGTAAATTTTGTTCCATTATTTTTAAAAGTGGTATCAGAGACAATTATGATTAGGTAAACCTCTTTTGCATGCTCTTTTACATCATAAAGAGTGTTAAAGTAAAAATCATTATATGAACTTGGGACAAAAACTTAGATTTTTGGAGACAACCTCCCTGTAATATAATTCTAACTTTACCACTTAAGTAGCTAGATCTTAGTGAAACATCTTTCTGGTAAGAGAAGGAGATTTTGAGAATAAGAAAAGCAGCAATAATAATTTTGAGGGTTTGTCACAAAGGTGCAGCACATTTATATTTGTACAGATAGAGTACATTGCTCATAATATAGTGGATTCCATGCCCTTCATGTGACAGTTAAGGGGGGTTGTCAATTTGAGTCACTCGTGACCCACTTAGAGGATTACAGTGCATCTCTAGGTGTGTCTGTATGGGTCGTGGAGATGTTCCCTTGGGCACTACATGTGGCCCTGACCTCTTTCCTTATTGTGCAATTACTCTATTTTTTTTCCTGATCACCAGGAAAATAAACAGCTTTCCTCTTCAGCATCCTCTGCCATGATGTTTTTGCCTTGGAGCCAGACAGCTGTGGATTGAATCCTCTGAAACCGTGAGTTATATAAACTTCTCTTTTACACTGTGCTTGTTAGGTATTTTGTGAAGGAACCGGAAAGCTGATATTACACTACACAATGATAAACACAATTATACAGAGAATATTCTATGTAAATTATATTTTGTAAATCCTGAAAGAATCTTGACCTAAGGGGTTTTGCACATTCAAAAGTCTTATAATATACTCTGCTTATTAATACTTTTAAAATATTTACAAAATATAAATATCCACTTCCATTCTTTTGGCAATTCCCACATATCTGTGCCTGAATTGGTATAGTGTTATTTAAAAATATTTTCCTACTTAGTAATCAAACTTTTACTCAGTTTTTAAAAAGTGTCATGTTCTTGCTTATGAATTAGTTTACCCTTGTGTATGATTCCTTTTCATTTGAATTTTTCAGTTTTTTCCAAAAAGTAATAAAATGTTGGTTAAATTTTTCATTTTAATATTTTAACAATTTGTCCTTTCCGAAAAGTGCAATGTTGCTTCGACTAAAATTTTCCAAAAGTTAAAAAACTGAACATTTTTCAAAATTTAAAAGAAAATTTTCAAGAACTTCACAGTGAGGGATTATGGTCTACAAAATTAAAATGATCTTTAAGTATTCTTTAATACTTTTTCTTTCTTTAGAATTTTTTCTCTTAATTGTAGATATATGTATTTGTAGAAACAATACACAGAATTTCCATGTAGGCTTTACTTGTTTGTCCTCCATATTACCATTACACAAAACTACTGTATATTATCACAACTAGGAAACTGTGACACAGTATACTGGCTTGATTCAACTTTCCTAAGTTTGCTTGTACTCATGTTTGCACATGTATGTATGTGTGAATGCATGTATGTGTATTAAATTTCCCTATTCATCTGTAAGTGTATCTATTCTCAGACAGCACAATGAGCAGTTTCATCACCACAATGCCCCTCTTAGGCAGGCATTTTAAAACCATAGTCACCTGCCTTCCAGTCCCCTTCCTGTCAACTGTTGATCTGTTTTGCTTTTATAAAATGTTCCCATTCCAAATGCCACATAAATGGATTAATGTAGAAGGTGATCACTGGAGTTTTAATTTTTAAAATTATCATTACATTTATGAATCTACATGTATCAATAGGTTTTTTTTGTTTTTAACTAGCATTCCACAGTATGGAATTAGAGCAATTTGCTTTATCATTTTATCTGTCAGTGGTATTTGTTTTTTCTAGCTTTTGCTGTTACAAATAAAACTGCTATGAGCATCAGCGTACAGGATTTTGTTTGAACATAAGCTTTCATTTCCCTGTAATGAATGTCCAGGAATGCATTTGCAGGATTAGATAGTAATTGAATCTTTACCTCACAAGGAGCTGTCCATTTTAAAGTGGCTATAGCAATTATATTTTCATCTGCATTTAAAAATGACTCAATTTGCCTGCATCCAGAGTATTGGGTTTTATTAAAATGTTTTCAATCGTTGAAATTACAGTTATTTTTATTACTTGATAATCAAGAGGATTTTATTCATTTATTTCCTAATATTAAGCAGTCCTTGCACTCTGCAGGTAAAGCATATTTGGTTTTACTGTTTGAGGGGATTTATTTTTGCAATTGCTCATTCTGCCACAAATAAACAACAGAATACATATGCACATATACACACACAAGCAGAAATGTATTAGCATGTTAATTTTCTTAAGTAAGCCTAGCAGAATTTTTTAAAATATGTAAAATTATCATATTTTTCTACTACAAGCTTGTTTTCATAGCATAAAAATAAAATTATATTCCTTAAACTGAAAGCATCTATAAAACAGCATGGACGGCTGCTTTGGCAGAAGTATTGTTTCAGTTATATGCAACTTTATTTTTAATTATTTTAGTAAATGTTTGACAATTTCATTTAAAATTAATCATTGATTGGAGACATGTCTATTTCCATTACTATTCATAATTTGTTACATTCAGTCATATATATTATTGCAGAAAATGATATATTTCACTAAAATTTGAACTATGTAGACAACAAATCTTTAATTAGCTGAAATTTGCATAAATACAAACATAAGTGTATGTTGCCGGATAAAAAGACAATTCTAAGTTTGTCATTCAAGTATGACAATATTTACTGTAGATTCCTGGAATCATGATAACAATACATTTACCCAGTAATTATATTATTTTCATAATTTTTAAGTTTCTAATGTGACGGCACAGCTAGTTTTATTTCTATGATGTGAGATAATTTAATTGTAATTGGTATTATCAGTCATGTAAAATTTAATTGAAAAGACAAATATAATTCCATCTACCTCCAGTGAGTTTTAAATATCAGCAAATATTCTTTGGAGTCTGATTTTGTAATGTACATTTTCCCTTAAATTCTCCCAGGGTTCTCGGCTGTGTGATTACATATGAAATTGTTTATTCAGATTTTCTTTTGTATTTTTCTTTAGTTGTATCTTCTGTGTGTTTCCTAATCATGACTTTTAGCTGCTGAGATTAATATATAAATTATAATTTTCAATATTTTTTCAAAGATATAGGTTTCAAATATATGCTTTTGATGTATTTTATATTTTAAATTTGTTTATATAACATAATTTATTTTTAAAAATCACTTCATTGACCATTTATGAGTGACATGTCATCTTTTTAAAGTATTCATTTATGAAGAGATTTTCCTATTTTAATAGTTTTATTCATTTATGTTTAAATATTTGATCATTCACAAATGATCCAAATATCTATATACAGTGAATATATATATATTATATATATATATATATAATATATATATATTCACAATTCTCCAACTATGAAGTCATTTGTTTTTTTGTTTGTTTGTTTTTGTTTTTTTGTTTGTATGTTTGTTTGTTTTTTTGAAACAGGGTCTCACTTATGTAGTGAGACTGACCTGGAAGTCTCTGTGTAGCCCAGGCTGGTCTCGAACTCACAGCGTTCCTCCTCCTGCCTCAGCCTCCCGAGTGCTGGGATTACAGGCATGCGCCACCACGCCCAGCTCTATATCACTCTTAATTATCTTACTTGTGACACTTTTCTGACAAAATCTTGAAAATTCTATAGTTTAATAACATAATTTACAAAATATTAATACCTTATGTCTTGGTTTCCTTTTCGGAAATTTGGTAAAAATATTTTAAGCCTGAATGGATTTGTTAAATGTAGTGTCAAAATAAATGTAGTGTTTACACATTGATTGTTTTGCTAATTTGAAAATAAATATTTCATCAAGATATAGAAAAGCCTACCAATGTTATATTGCTCTTTAAATCACCCAAAATAAGTGTGCATTTTTTTTATTTTAAAATACGACTTTTTGTTTTCAATCACAATAAAGTAATTTTTAATTCTATAGTATATTAATATGTTAAATCACATTAATAATTTACTGATATCATTTGATCCTGTCTACCACTTATTAGTACATTAGTCACAATATGCTATTGAGTTGGTCAACATTACATTGAAGTTATTTGCAGTAATATTCATGAGTAAAATCAGCCTTATTTGAATCCCTTTTGGGCATTTCAGTCCAAGAATTTTACACATTTCATCATTTATAAAATATTTTTAATAAATTTGGGACATCTACCCATTTGATTGAACTGAAGTGACTATATTTATGATGGGTAATTCTTTTGTAATTTCTGTATTCTTACCCATTAAAATTGAATTATTTAGTATTTCCCATTATTTTGCATTCAATTTTCTTAAATTTCAGCTTTTATAGAAAATCACCTATTCATACATATTTCTAAATGAATTTTCATGCTGTTCAATAAGTGGTTATTTTAAACTAATGATTATAATGTATTATGCCTACTACATATTATTCATATTTACAGGTATGTTAATATACACAGCTTACATTTGCACATTTATAGCATTTATCTTCATACTGAATTTTATGTATATTTCATTCTATTTATAATATAATCATATATATTATTCATATAGTTAGTATAAAATATACATAATTAGACTACTCAAATGCACATATTCATATTTCAGTATTATACTCTTTCCAAATGCATTGTAAGCTTTTATCCTTGTTAGAGTACTGTGCTTTTCTTTGCTGATATATTGGGTCTTCAGGAAGAAGTCAGTGAGAACTTCACAAAGTGTTGAAACAGAATCTCTACTTGTATTCTGATCTCAGCATTGAATCCAATGATCTTTACTTGTATAAAATTTGATTAAATTTTCCTTTTGCTACTATGAATTTTCCACCCAAATTTCTATTTTGAAGCATTCTTTTCTCATGCAAAGAAGACAATATCTTATTTTTTAAATTTCTCTGAAGATAGCGTCTTTTTTTCTGTCTTTAACAGCATTGTCTTTCTCCATGTGTAATTGCATTTTTCACCTGTTCATTGTTTTGCCTGGTTTATGACAGTGTCTCTTTAAGTTGTTAAGTTGCTGAGGCTGGGCTTGAATTTACTTTCCTCCTGCCTCAGCATCCCAGAGTACTGGCATTACACACCTGTTCTACCACATCCATCTTGCTCCTTGTTCAACTCGAGAGCCCTTCAGCAAACAGTGGACGATTTATAATGGGAAGTTGAGAAGTGATAAAAGTTCTATTGAATTTAATGTGAAGGAACAATATATTCTAATCAGTGGCCCTCTCTCTAAGGTGATACGGTCTTTCCTTTTTGATGTAATCTTGGTATTCAACATTTATAGATCTTTTCTCTTGTAGCAAAAATATTTTTCTGAAAAGAAAATTAATACTCCCAAATTAGTCTTGAAGTCTGAGTCTAGTAGAAGAATGGCCTGCGCTCTTATTCTTCAGTTTGCAGACTTTGATGCCATGTTAATGTGGGAAGCAGAACGCCCAATAATCCTAGGTCAAGTAGCATGGAAGCAGAATCGAAATACGGACGTAGATGCTTGTGATTTACCGAGATATTTTCTTAAGGAGAAATCGATACTGCTGTGAAATTTGACAGTTAGAGAAGAGGAATATCTGTGGTCTTAGATTAACTACATGACCCACGTAAGAGGAAGCAGTGATCTGGAATATAAATCTCATCATAAGATGATGCTGTGCCTTTTTTTTTTTTCTTAGTCAGTGATATTTTGCCCTTTACCTTCAGTGATGGGGGGGCATTTATCCATCACGCATTCTTGAGCAAATCAAGGAAAATTTCCCAGAGGAGGTCATGGATAAGAGTTATCACTCACTACCACTGCTGTATTTGTAAACTCATTAAGAGTAATAAAAAAGAATTGGCTGGGTGGAGTAATGCTATAGGCCTGAATATATGTATCCACTTCAAATTTTTGTGCTGAAATCCTCAACTCCTGGGTGAAGATACTTGCCTTTGAAGCCTTAGAGAAGGGAGTATTCATGAAGAGAAAGCCTCCTATAAGAGATTGGTGTCCTTCAAAAGGCATAAGAGAGCTAATGGGCTCCTGCTAGGTAAGATGCTTAAAGAAGACAACAGGAATCAGGATATTGGTCCTCTCCACACACTGGGTGTTTTGGGGCCTTGACACTTGACTACCATTCTCCAGAGCTGCAACAATTAAATTCCTATTATTTATAACCTTGAACAGTCTGTGGTATTTTGTTGCAGCAGCATGCATACACTAAGACAGGTATTTAAGTGCCTGTGAAAAGTCTCCTTTTCAACATCTCCACAGAGGAAAGGCTGGGTCAAAATCTTTCTAGGATTTTTAATTGAGTCACATTTTGAAAATAATAGTGTGTGATTTGTGGGCCAACTGCAGCTGTACTTTAAAAAGAATCAAGTCTCTTTAATTCTTGCCCTTTTGAGATTTTTATGATGTGGAAATTTTTATTTGTGTGAAATTGCCCCTTTGTTGACTTATGGTCCAGTTGCTTTTCTAATTTGATTATTTGCTTTCTAATTTTAAAAGTTTATTGATGTCACAATTTATCTACTTTTATTTTTTCTTTCATTTTTTTTTTATTATTGCCTTTATCTGTCTTGCCTTCATAGTGGTTTCAGGAGGGAGAGGTATGAATATGAATTAGTCCTTTATTATTAAGTAGAAGTCATAAGATTGGCTTGTACTCCCCTTACAGAAGAGTGCTTTAAGGAACATGGTATAATAATAACAGGATGAAATAATATTAATAATTAAAATGTCCTGAATGCTAAACACATGTAAGAAGTTTTTATTGGTGCATATTAGTTATAGAGAATAATTTGTTTTATAATATTAGCACATGAATACAACATGCACTAGTCAGTTCCATCCCGCATAACCTCTTTGTTCTTCTTTCCCCTCAACATAGGTTACTTTATGTAATTTGATTGTGGTGGCATTCTCAAGTGATGGGATTGATTATTCTGAGACCCATATTATTCAAAGTATTGATTAGTGGAATGATTTGTAGAGACAACAATAGTACCAAGCACAAGTTCTTCTGAATAGGAAATATACAATTCATGCTATTTATTTTATTTGAAAAACAGATTAAAAACATAATTGCAAGGATTTTTATTTTTCGAAGAGAAAAGCAGAAGATTCAAGATCAACCTTGACAGAAATCAAAGTCAGAGGGGTGCAAAGAAAAGACAGTGCTGTCTTCCTAATGTAAACAAAAGAAGGGAGTCAAAGGCGTAAGGACACCAATGATTCCTAGAAGATAGGAAAAGCAATGCACCAGATGCTGGCCTTCAGCTGCCAAGCTCTCTTTTAATTTAATAAAATAGGACTTTTGTAGCACTAATACTAAACAAGTCAATGCTCAACAAGTAGTAGTTATTATAATCCCAATTTTAAATATTCGGAAAGTGAACAGAAGAAAAGTAATATTCCTATAGTCATATTGTAAATTTTAGAAACAGTATATAAATACAGATTGTCTGAATTTAAAAATATCCTTTGCTTATAACCACAATGTTAAAATTTAAAAATATTTATATTACTACAAGAAAAAAGCAGCTCAATATTTTCAGGATAATTTTTATCAAATTATCATTTATTATGGTAACATAAATCATTCAAAGTAGCAAATGCACAGAGGTCCTTTTTTTTTTTTTTTTTTTTTTTTTTTTTTTTGGTATTGGGGATTGAACTCGGGTCCTTGCACTTGCATACAGGCCACCAAACTGCTAAGCTAAATCCCCGGCCCCACACAGAGGTCTTATATGAGGTCAAAATAATTATAAATTGAATTCTAAACTTTAACATATTAGTTTGTTATATCAAATCCATTTCCAATAAGAGAATATGTACAGTAGCCTTAAACATTTTCCACTACTTAAGAAATAAATCTTCATCATATTATTATGAATGACAAAATTTTTACAAGTAAAATATTTACATGTTAGTAGCTAACTAGTGTAAGTATTATATATAATCAAACAAAATTGTACTGATATCTAGTCATTCTTGTTATGGAACATTTCTATCCCTTTTGCTGTTAATTGGAAGCATTTTCATTGCTTATAGACTATTAATACAGTTCTTATACCTCTTCATAAAGCAAGATGAGAGGGTTTAGGAGTATGGGGAATAACTAAGAACCAAGATAGATTATTTAAGGTGCAAATTTCCAAAGATGAATGTCATTAAACTGTACCTAAAATGTACCAATAAAATAAATAAATAAATAAAGATGGAAGAAGATATCTTGCCAGATAAGAAAGAAGTAGACTTTCTCTCACCTATTAGTTTTCTAGTAAGAAATATGAATTATTTGAAAAAGAAAAAAAAACTCATCCAGTAGATTGTAAATAGAATCCTTCAACTATGAAAATTATATTGAAAATAATCTAAAGCCCTTATTCTACTGGTTTCCACTACATAGAAGTCATATATAGTATAAAGATAGTATTTAAATGAGATGAAGAATTTATATTAATCTAACCACATAAATAGTTTGACTAAAGATAATACATGAATTGATATATTTAATGAGTAAACTCTAATTTTTATTTCTTCTGGAAAATTCTGAGAAATAAACGTGCTGCTTCTGTTTGCAACTTTTTCTGTTTTGTCTTTTATCAGATTTTAGGCCAGATTCAGAGTCTAATTTTTTGAAAACTTATTGATAGAACTATGTAGAGCTATGTTTAGAATTTCCTCATTGGGAAATTTGATATAATCATTGGGAGAATTGATGCTTATTTTCTATATCCACTGGAAGAGTTAAAAATTGAGCACTATGAAGATGTAGATATTTAACCACATTTTGGATATGTGTGTATGTGTTTGTGTGTGTGTACATGCACATATGTATGTTAGCTTATGAATATTATTGACACAACCGTGTCAAATGTGAAAATCAAAAATGAGGTGTAAACTATGAAAATGCCTGTAGTTTCTGAAGAATACTTTTAAGAGAAGTGTTGCTGGAAATGTTGCCAGCAAAATTAATAGACACAGTCCTCCTTTTAAGTGTGCAGGGGTCAGTGGACAGTTTGTTATGTCCACGTGTGGTGAGACAGGAACTGGATTCTTATAGTCTTTATGTTTAACAGTTTTGTCGCAACACTAATAGTGAAGCAAATGTTAACATCAACAGGCACAAGAGAGTGGAAAAAAAAATAACACTTTTGTGGGAACCAGAAAGTAGTACAACCAGAAGTGCTTCCTTTCGAATTCAACAATGATGTGGTGAATAAAAATTAACAGTGGATGCTAAACACGGCACTCTTGCTAAATCCCAGGCACAGTGATGGACACTGAGAATATCTCATTTCTTTCCTTGAGGTCTTCCTAGTCTGGACATGGAACCACCAAAGAGTAAAGGGTTACTTCATCTTCTTAGAGACACATGGAAGAGAAGCTAACCAAACATTACTGGGATGTAGGAAAAAGCAATCTTATCTTGCATGGAAACAAAAGGACAGTGTTTGGAAGTTTATGTATTATTTTTCTAAAAGTAGTAAGGCAAATTGTTTACTATACTGTGGTGCAAACAATAGAAACATGAAAAAGTGCTTATTTAAGTAAATACAAATATTTTCCTGTGATTAGGCTCAAAAATATAGATGAGTCAACAGAAGATAAATTAAAAGGGAAAAATCCAAGAAACAGTATCTCAAATGGACAAACGATAGTCTTTTAAGGTGTCTGATATTTATTCTTGAGCAGACAATAGATGTGTCTTTATGAGAGAAAATTTTGTGACAACTTGAAAGTTCACGAGGAAAAAGGGCTCTGAGGGAGAGAACTGTCATAGTTCAACATTCTGAATTTTAATGAATAATGCCCAAAAGAGGGAATAGAAATTAAAAGAATGAACCAGCACTTAAAGATAATAATTTGGTAATTTGTAACTCATTAGAGACAGGTATGATTAAAATAATTACTTAAATATTAATGTTAATAATGCTAAGTGCTTTACATGGATTATCTTTAGTACAATCCTTAGAAACAAGATCTATAACATTAATAATATTATTCATTAAATCTGAAGATGAGAAAAACTTAGGGTCCTTAACTGCCTTGTGTATTTGCTCCCGTCACTAAATATTATGGTGGAAGGTTCAAATTCAGAAACTTCACTTAAAAACCACTTTCCATGGTGGAACTTATTTTAGGCTGTAGAGTTTTTCTTTAAGCAATGGTTAAAGTGACATTGATTAAAATGCAAACTCCTTATAACAAGTGAAAATGAGAAAGTGGTGAGTTCCATTTAATATATGTTGTTTGATAGGTCTTTAAATGAAAGGAGCTATGATTTTAATGCTGGTGTGCATTCAAAATTTATACATTGAATTGCTAACCCTCAGAGCGATGATGCAATGAGGTTGAGCTTTTTGATAAAGGATTACATCACAAATGTGCACTTTCACAAATGATATTAGTGTTCTTGTAAAAGAAGCCTTGAGGACACCCTCACTCCTTGCACCATGTAAGAACACATCAAGAAGTAGCATCTGAGAACCAGAAATTCCAAGCCTACAGAAAGCTAAGAAATAAGTTTCTCTATTTTTATGTTACCTAATTCACAGCATTTTTTATAACAGTCCATAATAAGATGATAGGAATTTCAATGTGTACATTGAAACATGGGTAAGTACTCCAATATTTTCACTGTAGTGAGTATATCTAAGCTTAGTGAGTATAATCTCCATTACACAGGAGCAGATATCCCCAAATGTGCTTTCTAGAGTGTTTCTCAGGATGACGGTTTTAGGGTTCACATTATGATATTGACTAAATCTCCCTAAAAGAAAAATCCTGACAACTGAAAAACTGGGAAGATGAGGCATTTTCTTTGAGGAATTCATAAGACAAGGTCAACTCTTGGGAATAAAATAATATTAAAACACAGAACTAATGTAAAACCCACTATTTATGGGAATAAAATAATATTAAAACACAGAACTAATGTAAAACCCACTAGTTACGGAAAACCCCAAGTGAAAATATTTAATATATTTTCTCCCTGTAAATTTGCTCAAATTTTGAGCTGGGCATGATGGCACATGCCTGTAATCCCATCCCTTGGGATGCTGAGGTAAGAGGATCGCTGTGAGTTCGAGACCAGCCTGGGCAACATAGTGAGTTCCAGGTCAGTCTCAACTACATAGTGAGACCCTGTTCTAAAAAACAAAACAACAACAACAAAACTTTGCTCAAATTTTGAGTTTATCTTTTATAGCAATGGAAAATAAAATATACTGTTTCTTCTCAGTGGTTCTTTCAATATTTGAAAGTCATCTCTATGTATTTTCTTTTAGGGATGTTCAGTCAGTATCATAATGTAAATCCTAAAATCACTACCTGTAGAGCATTTTTTGAGTTAAGCTTTTCACTAAAGAAAGCACTTGTGAGAAAATTTGCTCCTGTGGAATGCAGATTAGATTCATTATTATCATAGATTGATTTATAAGAGTGAAATTAATGGAAAAGTACAAATGCCTAAATAAAATAATCACAAAATATGTACTTTTACTAAAGACAGGAAAATCCTGAGTATGGGCAATCATTAGGGAGACCTTGGATGACACTCAACATTAGCATCATGGAGTAGTTTATTTGAAAACAAATTGTGAAAACTAAAAGGAACTGAAAGACTATTCTAGTGTTTTTGTGAACTTTTTCGACAGTGACCATGTAGCAAAGGAAGTTAGTGTCAAATGGTGATTTGGAAAATAAGTTCATATTTGGTGATGTATGATGGTTTTCATTGAATATTTAGTATTAAAGTTTTTATAGCCTTCTTTGACAACCTGATTATTCATGACTAACTTTTCTTTATATATGCTGAAGAAGATTCCAAGTTCCATAGTTATTTCCTCTTTTTAAAGCAATGTTCGGTTTAGCAAATATAGGTAAGACTAATCTTTTAAGAGGTAAGCAAACTTTATTCCTTAAATTTATTCCTTAAAACAGATTAATAATTATTCAACCACTAAGAGTTCATGTTAAATGAAGCTATGGACTTAGCACATAAAATATGCAACAGGAAATAGTAATATTTAGAGTTTTTAGTAACTGGGAGTTTATGGAATAAAATTGTGACACTTCAGAGTATACTAGAAGTAACAGTTGAGCTCTATTTTTCAATCAGTAACTTTTTTAAAATATAAAAGCTAAAAAATTTGATCATTTAAACTTAGATTTTTCCAGACTAGAAAGTGGCCCAGTAGCTCTTTTAATATTGGAAACTGAATTTTTTTTTTTTTTAGTTTTTTGAGACAGGGTCTCACTATGTAGTTGAGACTGACCTGGAACTCTCACTATGTAGCCTAGGCTGGTGCAGAACTCACAGCAATCCTCCTGCCTCAGCCTCCCGAGTTCTGGGATTACAGGGTTGTGCCACAATGCCCAGCTGGAAACTGAATTTTTAAAGCAAATTTTTCGGATGATAAATATATTCCCATATTTGTCCCAAATCTTGAAGTTTAAAAGTATAAAATTGCAAAATGAATTTCAGTGGTTATTCTGTTAGTACTATTATAAGTTTATACTCAAAAGAAGTAACAACATTGTCATAAAAGATTTCATGCTATTTTTAAATCTTAAACAGAAACAAATAGTTTTTAATTTGCAAATTTTCATGGTAAAAAAATAAACTTATGAACCTTTACTAATTTATTCTTTTTTCTATACCGGTAACATTTTACCTAGTTGGTGGTATCAAAATATTCTATATGTATGCATCATAACTTTAGATTTGAAAACAATCCATATTTATACTTGAAAACTCAGCATGAGCAGTTATAGACATTAAATGAAATTACATAGTCCTATTACAAAGACTCCTTTGTAATGGTAATTTCCATAGAGAACAACTGTTTTCTAATAGCAAGGGTGTTTCTTTCTTTGTGCTGCTTCAGGATTAATTAAAATCTTTCTTCTGGTGCATTATAAGTGGAAATCAAATGTGCTACTGATGAAGCTGGTTTTGCTTGTGAGTATAATTATGACTATAATGCTGTGGCTTTCTCATGGTCATAATTGTACAGTTCCCCTTTATTTTAGTTGGCCCTTCCAAACCCCACCAAAACAAAACCAAGCTACTGCGTCATAAAGCCGTATCAATAAGATAGGGGTGACGATTGCTATGATTCATGACTGTATAGTAGTATGAAAGAAAGTACTTCATCATCATCATTATTGAAAAATAATATAAACACTCAAATCATCATTGAGATGGTAACAAAAATAGAATGCATCTATATTTTTGTCAAATGTTCTTACCGAAATATGAATTCAGGTTTCTTAGTTATGTTGATGTTCTAAAAATGGTTACTTTTTATTACCTTTTCTGGTGATGTACTTTTAATTTTTTTGTAAAATCTATTCGAAATTTTCCTCACAGTCTATCGTTTGGCCTTTCATCCCTCTGTGATTTTATTCTCCAGATTTTAATGTGCTGTCTCCTCCTCCTCTTAGTTTATATGTTTGCAGATGACTTCATTTACATAGGTGGTTCTAACTTCTAGGTAAGCAAGGCCTCCTGAGATGATTTTTTTCTAGTCCTAAATTCAACTAAATTCTAGCCCTTTACTTACAAATGTCTTTTACCTATTTTTTTTCATAAATAACATGCAATGGCCACAAAATTAACATGTTCAGATTGAACTCAGCAGCTTTCACTGAAGCATCCTTTCCTGTTTTTCATTATGTGCCAAAACATCTACACTTCCGCAGCCTGAGACTCCATATCACCCTTGTTCCTTAGACCTAATCAGTGAACAAGTCCCACAGAATCTATATCATTAGCACCTTTTGAAATTCATCTCTTCATAGCTACTCTGTTATCTTTGTTCTAAATTTTATCATATCATTCTTGGATTACGAAAATCAATACACAGGCAATTGCTCCTCAATTAGAATTCTGTTAGATGTTTCTTATTTCTCTGTGTGTTCTATGTTCCTTCTGCTGGTTACCTTGACCAAAGTTCTGAGTTCAGAAATGTGATTGTTAATATGATATCAGGTGAATAGAAAGAAGGAGGAAAGAAAATCAGAGGAAAAGGTGAGTTTTTTAGTTGATCACATAGAAAAGGTTGTATCATAAAAAAAAAAAAATCTTAGCATAGGAAAGAGCTACTTAAATAAAATCTATCTGAAGCTGAAATGAAAATTCCAAAAGCAGGTGTGTGGAGAGAGGGGTGAAATGGGATACGGTGTTATAGAGAGATTATATATCAAGGACATTAACTTATTTCTTCACAGTTTAACAAGTAAAGATGTCGGAAAAATATTCAGGTTCCTAAAAAATCATTTGAAGCAATTGATCTTTTGTGTAGAATTCTTCAAACACTGTAATTCTGTAAGTTTAATTTTTATCACATTTGGTTTTTAAAAAGAAATCTGAGGAGTACTATTTTAATATATAGCACACATTTTCCTAAAGAGTTGCCTCTTTACTTTCCTCTGTTTTCTCTACATTCTCTTTTTACACACCTTAACTAGTATTTTTTCAATATTTCCTTCTTGGGTTATTAACTGCATACCCTGTTCACTTGACAGTGGCTTTGTATGTGACTAGAGTAGTCTACAAACATAATTTCATTGGCATAATGGAAATGTGATCCTTGCAAGATATGCACTTTCACTTTTAATTAATTTGCATTGTATTTGTATTGCATTGACTAATGTTTACAGAACAGTACTGTAAGTGAGCAGGGTTCAATAAAAAACTGCAAGAGAGGAACAGCGATGTTTATAATGTTAAGAGGCAGGCAAGAGAGAGAGGAAGGTATTTCACCAGAGAATAATTTTATAAACTGTCAATTTCTCAGTGATTGTTTTTATTTTGTTTATCATCTCAACCTCACAACTGTGGGGATTCAGAGAAGGAATAGGTAATGAGAACACACTGCATATTTACTTTTTATTCCTCTATTGTTCTCATAGGAAGCTCCGTGTTCTATTAAAATTGCTAGCTTACTATTCTGTCTCCAATTAGACTATAAAGTCTGTGAGATTAGCTGACTTGATAACAATAAAACAATAGCAAAAAGATAATAATCATCCAATATACTTTCGGGTAACGGTTTGGAAAATCTTTTACTTGCATTTCGCATGAGCTCTTCTGGACAGCTCTAGGAAACATTTCACATTGACTCCCTGATGCTAGCCCAGTTTTCCTATCAGAAAACTCAAGTCCAAAAGTCTATTTCTTTTCTCAAGCACATACACAAAAGTGGTGGAGCTGGGATGCAAATCCACACTATGAATCAAGTCCCTACACTTTATAAAAATTCAATAAAATAATAACCAGAATTTGAATATATATGGTGCTCCCCTTTTTATTTTTTAAATAAATTTTAATGAGTGTTCCTGTTAATGGGCAGTACCAACTTGACTACCATGTCATATTCATGCACTTGAATTAAATCTTGCCTTTTCTTATCAAAGAACTACTCAACAATTTGCTTCACTAGAAGTAGCTTAATAACTTTAATTTGTTTAATTTTTAAAAAATATTTTAAGTTAGAAATGTGATAGAAGCAATACAGTATGCACACTTTTCTTAATATAAGCTGTATTTTCACATTCTTGTCTTATCCTCCTATTTTTAAAGCTCTAAGTAGTAAGTCATAATTGGTATTATAAATATTGAAATACACATTTCAGATGGTGAGTTATTCTTTGAAAAGTAGATCCAGTTGTGTATCCAAATGCAATGGATTATTGTTAAGTTTTTACACTATGAGATAAATAGTTTCATCTAATTTTCTTTTTGTTGATTTGTTTGTTTTGAGACAATGTCTTGCTATGTAGTTCAGGCTGGTCTCAAACTCACCATGTAGTCCAGGCTGGGGCTTGAGCTCATGGTGATTTTTCTAACTCAACGTCCCAAGTTCTCAGCTTACAGGTGTGTGCCACCACACCCAGCCTAAATTTATCTAAAGTTAAAGGAATTAATAGAATATAACTAAAAAAATAGAATGTAAGGGTCTGAAGCTTAATCTGCTAGATTTGATCCTAGTTCTACCACTTTTTGGGTAAATCAGCAAAACAGTTAAACTCACTCTGTTCTGGTTATTTGATAGGTCTATTGTAAATATGAAATAAAATATTTTGTTAAGCATTTCTATCGTGTCTGACAGGTAGTAAGTAAATGTTTACTAATATATTCACCTATATTATTACACTTCCCGCTGTAAAAGATCACTCATTTTTGTAAATTGTTGTAGTTGAAGAATTACAAGAGAGTTAGAAAGAGCCCCATACTTGGCACATTGTTAAGTATGCAGTAAACGTTGGAGAAGTAAGCAGTAAACATTACTTCAAGAAAATGCAATTTGTAGAGGTAGAAAAATCTCAGAGATGATGGAAATGTCGTATTCCTTTCAAACATTAAAGTCCTTAAATGTGTTTAAAAGAAGATATTGTGCACAAATTTAATGCCTGATACTTTCTGGTACTAATTGATCATAATGCTAGGCTGTACTACAACTGGTGATGTAATTTTTTGTAAAACCTTGACTTTTAGAAGCATAAAGAAAAACATGCAGGATGTACCACATTATACTTGCTAGCATTACATCAGGAAGTAGATATAGTAGTATATTTTTATTAGTCTATGTTTGTGACACATAATGATTACATCTTGGGGAACTGATACGTATAGATAAGATGTCTTAATCCTTCTTACTTTCCTTTTCTTTCTTCCCTGGTCCATCCTCCCCCATCTTAAGATTGCATCTCTACAAAGTCAATCTTCCTTTTTTATTATCTATTTTAAAATTTTTTCTCTTTAAGTTGCTTATATTTTGGATTTCTCGGTTGTGCTCACCAACCTGGAAGCTTTACGAAACTTATACTCTAGGGATTTGTACAGAGGTTTCCGCAAGCAGTCATGATTGGTTTTGAACTCAATTTCCAACCTGTCTTTCTTCCTTTCAGGTTGGGGAGTGTAGCTCGAAGATCTAAGCTTCCAAACATAGTTTGATATTTCATGTGACAAGCCTCCATTCCAAGCTAAGAATTACTACATTTGAACCCCATCTTCAAACCCACCGGTAGATGATGTGTGAAAGCAAAATATAATTCTATCACAAAGAAATTTCCAAAAATCTCTGTGTAGGAAATTCCAATCAACCCCAAGACTCAGGAAATTACAGGGCCTTTATAATTCTCTGTCAGGAACATGGGGCCTAGAGAAAAACAAGCATTTTGTGTTGTGACATGAGAATAAAAAAAAAAAAAGTTAAGTCAATTAATGTCATAGATATAAGCAACAAACTTTATGTAAATTTATTTAACCCTAGAAATTTCCTTCAATAAAAAAAGAGATGTTTTTTAGATTTTTAGGAAACAATTTCATGCCTTCTTTTTTTTTTTTTCAGTTACTGGGGATTGAACACAGGGCCTTTGTTCTAAGCTGCACTGTCAACTCTGTTAAGTTTTTAAATTGAAGCAGAGTCTGCTTAATTTGCTAAATTGCCCATTCCGAAGTCAAACTTGGCATCCTCCTGCATCAGCCTTCTAAAGTGCTACGATTACAAGCACGCATCCGGCATCCAGCTTCATATTATTTTTTTATTATTCAATAAATATAAAGTCATGAGATAGGTAGTAAATATGTAGATTGATCAAATCTCTCCATTTGAGTGCATTTTGAATAGCTTCTAATCATGTAAACACAAATGGTCAAGAGAGTATAGTGTTAATAGGACATGAATTTTATACTCAGTTCTCCAGTACAGTTATTCACTTTTTGTAAATTAAGAATATTGCTTGTTATGTTTTAAGAGTTCTGTTAAATAAAATGTGCAAATAGATTTTCATAGTAATTGGTAATATAACTATGAACACAAATGTTAATCATAATGAATATCACAGTAACCAAGGAATGTAATCACAATTGACAAATCCTTTCTTTATTCATTGGTTGAAGAACATCTAGGTTATTTTAAAATGTTAGGTTTTATAAATTGTGCTGCTATAAACATTTGTCCACAACTATTTATTTTGAATATGTTTTTGGTTTCTGTGAAAATAATCCTAAAATTCTAATTGTTTGGTTATATGCTAATGTTATATTTAGCATTTTGGAAAACTACCAGAAAAATTGTATAGAAAGACTGTAATATTTACATCCAAACACCTGTGAGGTAGGGCTTTGAATCTCTCCACATCCTCAGCAATACTTTCTTTCTTTCTTTTTCTTTTTTTTGCTGTTGTATTTGTTTTCAAACATAGCCATCCTAATATGTGCAAACTCTATTTCATTCCAGTTATGATTGCATTTGGCTAATGACTAGTGATATTGAGCTGTATTTTGTTCTTTTTGGCCATTTATTTATCTGTTTTGTAGATATTTTGCTTATTTTTTGACTATTGCCATTGTTAGTTTGTAACAATATTAATATATTTTATATTGTGCTATTATTTCCTTTTCCTGTTTAGGTGCTCTACACTATCTTAATAGGATCACATGACATAGTTTTTTAAAATATACAGTTCAATTTGTTCATTTTCATTTAGTTTTTGGTATTGTTTAAAAATAGTTTGCCACATCCAAGCTTGTGATGATTTACTCTAATTTTTTTCTAAAGATTTTTATAGTGTTATCTCTTACATAAATGTTTTTGAAAAAAAATTAGTTACAATTTTAAAATTATATAAAATAAGATTTTGTACTTCATTTCTTGTCCAGTAGATACCTAGTCGCTTGGCATTGATTGTTAGAGATATGATTCACTGTGAAATGGTAACATCAATCTTGTTAAATTCAATTGGTCTTGAACAGATATATTTACACTTTAATTTTGAGTTGTACTCTATTAATCTACATATCTATGTTTATATTAGTACTACATTTTTAATTGTAAGAGTTTTGAAAATTTTTAACTCATCAAAACAAATTATTTGACTTTTGTTCTATTTAAGACTAGCCTGGCTATTCAGAATTTCTTGAAATTCAATTCAGTTTTGGGATAACTTTTCTATTTGTATGCAAAGACATTGGAATTTAAAGAAAGATTTCATTAAATATATAGATCAGTTCAGGTAGTACAGCCATCTGTCTATACTAGATATTTCAATCTGCAAATAAGAAATGTCTTTCAAATTATTTAGGTCATCTGAATTATTAAAACAAAATTTTATTGTTATTGATATATTAGTCTCTCTTGCTTGATTAAATTTATATCTAGATGTTTTATTCTTTTGATACTATTTGAAATAAAATTTTTTTCTTAATTTCTTATTTAAACTTTTTATTGCTATCATACAACACTTTTACTGATTTGAATGTTGGTCTTTTTTATAGTAGCCATTGTGTTTTATATTTTTATGTGCAAATTCCTTTTGAGTTTTATATATATAGGATTATGTCATATTAAAATGGAAACAATTTTACTCCTTTCATTCCAAATTTGATGCATTTTGTTCTTTCTGTTGCATAATTTCTTTGGTTAGAATATCTTGTAAAATGTTGACTAGAAGTGGTGAAAACAGATATTCTTTTTTGTCCACAGTCTAAGGGTGGCAGCATTTAGTTTCTCCATTGATATTAAAATACAGATTACTCACAAATATCCCTATATTTATTAATGGATGTTTGTTATATTTCTAGTTTGTGGAGTGTTTATTCTTACAAAAGTGTTGGTTATTATTAAATACTTTTCACAGATCAGTTGATCACATTTTCTTTACTTTGTACTATAAATGTGCTGTTTTGCATTGATGTTCATAAGTTAAAAATTACACTTAAAGTCTTGAAATAAATCTCATTTGATCGTGATGTGTAATTTTTGAAATATCCTGGTAGATCTGGTTTGCTCATGTTTTCTTAAGGATTTTTATGTCTAAATAATATCTGCTTGTTCTTTGTTTTGTTTTGCTTTTCTTATTATCTTTGCCTAATTTAAATGTCCAGAAATTCTGACTTCATGCAGTGGGTTAAGATGTCCCTCATCATCTGTTTATTTTGAGAAAACTTTTAAAAGATTTGTGCTAATTCTTCTTTAAATGTTTGAACGAGTGCATCCATGAAGATATGGTCTCTGGATTTCTTTCTGGGAAGGTTTGTACTACTGATTCCATCTCTTTATTATAGATCTGTTTTGATTTTCTCTTTCTGAGTCAGTGCTGATATGTATTTCTAGGAATTTTTCTATTTTTGTGTGTTACCAAATTTGATGGTATGTCATTTCTATTCTTTATTTTTTCTATTCTTTATTTTTATTTTTGTATGATTGACAATAATGTTCAAATCTTTTTGGGTTTTAATCATTTGAATTCCCTCTCTCTCCCTCCCTCCCTCTCTCTCACTTTCTCTCCCTCTCTCTGTGCATATATTTTTCTTTCCCCCTAAAGATTTGCCAATTTTGGTAATTGCTTCAAAAAACAAGTTGTGCTTTATTATTTTCTCTGTTTTATATAACTTTATTTTATTTATCTTCATTATAATTTTTATGTCCTTCCTTATGCTACCTTTGGACCTATCTTGCTTGCTTTGCTTTTTATAGTTCCTTCATGTGTAAAGTTAAGCTATTGATTTGGAATTTCTTCCTTTTTAAATATCATCAATTATAAGCCAGGCATGGTGGGGCATGCCTGTAATCCCAGCACTCGGGAGGCTGAGGCAGGAGGCTCACATGGGCTACATAGTGAATTCCATGTCAATCTCAGCTACATAATGAAGTCCTGCCTCAAAAAACCAAATATATAAAAGCAATTATAATTTAAAATTTCCTAAGTACACTGATTTCCTTGCATTCTAAATGTTTTGGTATGTTCTTTATTTTATTTCTCTTAACATAGTGTCCAATTTCCCTCGTATTTTTTCTTTGATTCATTGTTTTTATCAATGTGTCCAAGTGCATACTAAACTTATTACTTATTCCCTGTGTTATTACTTGACCCAAGATGTCATAACCAATATTATTAATTTAAAGGAATCTGGCTACAGCCACTGACAAATACTCCAACCCTGGGATGTTTCAAATCCACTGAGACCAAGGGAAGCTTTGCATTCTTCCTTGAGAGAGGGCTTGGTATGTGGGTACCCACAACCACAGTGGCAGGAGAATAGTCTGTGTCCCTCTCTCTTGCTCTATGAGTCTACCTCCCATGTGTTAGTGCTGATGTGGACTGCAGAGGACGTATGGCACATGCTCTAAAATGTAGCGTATTGTTTTCTCCACTTTTCTCTCAGACTTAACAGTCTGAGACTGGACTCCAGAATGGTTCAAATACTGATTGTAACAGTTTCTTTCAGCACTGTAGTTCATTTGGGGAAAATGGCAGAATTTCCCACTTTATCATTTAGAAAATGCTACTTTTTTATTCATTAAGTTGATGGGTACATTTCAGGTATACCATACGATGACATTCACCATTGGGAACTTGTACCTTTACATGATATATCTTTATTCTTATTTTTTCCCCATACCCCTGCCCTCCCTTCACCCCCTCCACCCTCCCCTATTTACAAAGACTTTGTTTCCATTTTTTTCTTTTCTCATATTTTTTCTTTTCCCTTCTTTTCCTTGTCTTACCCCTCCCACTTCCCTTTTCTTTTAGCCCTTTTCTTCCTATTTCACATTAGCTATTATACATTTTGATCCTTATTTGCACTTTCAGTTTCTCACACCACAGAAATATTCAGTATTTACTCATGTATGTCCTATTTATTTCACTTAAGAGTATGGCCTCAATGTGCATCCATTTAGCTACTTTTAAAGTCCTAGTCCATATAGACTCCATAGAATCCCATTTCTCAGTTTGCTCCATTTCCCCTTGGTTTTATTCCACTTTCTTTGGAGACGGACCTAGAAAGCAGGGAGCACAATGTTTGTCACTTTGTTTACAAAGGAGATACTCAAATGTCAGAACACTTTTGGAAAGAATAGGTGTATTTATGTCCTCAGAAATTCAACCTAGACACAAATAAAAGCATAGGACAAAGCCTGATAATAAGTCCATACTGACAGAGAGTGATAGAAAACAAGTTGCTTCAAAGATTATTCAGCACCACGGATGAGAACTTCAAGTTTCTCTCCCTGCAAATGGCAAAATAAGATAGTTAATTTTTTGAAGCAAACAAATCACTTTAATTGAACACAGTTTCATTTTAAAACAAGTTGTGGAGCTTAAGGCTGAAGTCCTCCAGAGAAAATAGCCCTATGATTTATATCTACACTGCCTGAACAAGAAATATTTTGTGAGGCTGCAGATGAATAATGTAGGGTGAGAACAGCACAGGAGGAAACCACCGAAAGCAAGTAAATGAAGTCCCTTTAAAATGGAATATATAGGAAACTATTTAATTTGAATTATTCACCAACACTAGTGGTATTACAGTAATAACCATAGATCAGTGAAAATTTCAATTTTTAAGATGGGGTCATGCTGTTCCTTTTATATATTAAAAAAATCTCAGGCACCAGGAATAAAAAGAGAATGAGAAATGCATTACACCCTATGAATATGCAGGGATGTGCTGAAGTTCATCTGAAAGGGATTGAAGAGTGGCTGCTGAACTCTGTGACACACATATGCAGCTGTTGACTCAAGCTCCTTGGAGACCTAGTTTCTGCTAGTCTGAAAGAATGTCAGTGACTAGCAGAATAGGCACCTGTTAGATTTGTTTTTTAACTATTGCTGACCAAAATGATATGCTGTGAGTTTTGGGGAAATTCCAAGTACCTGATAAGTGTCTCTGTCACTATACACACAGAGAAAGAATGCACAATGTTTCTTTTCACTCTTCTATAATCCTAAATACTATTATTGCAGATAGTTTAATCTATAGTCATTCCACAAGAATCAAGTGAGAAACTAAAAGGGTAGATTGTTCAATAATGTGTTAATAATTGCTACAATTATAAAACCATATAATTCACTGGGTACTTATTCCATTAAAATAAAATGTGCAGCCTTATCAATTTTCATATCAATTAATCCTGTTTAATGTTAAATATTATTTTCAGCCTTAGCAGTTTTTTGGTTGCATACCTACTATATTCACATTTCTTTAGAATCACAGAGTTGAAAAGTCATCTTGTCTATAGAGGCTTGAAATCAATAGACATTTAAAGTTAATGCAGTGGTATGAGAATTCTAAATGGTCTGGGAAACAAGCCAGGTGACTAATGTTAAAGTAAATGACTAGGTTCCTTGTTTGTATGTACTATATCTAACTAGGATTTAAGTAGCCATAGCTAAAACTATGTAAATCAAAGAGGTGCTAGGTCCTGTTTTCAAGGAACTTATGTAAAGCACTCTAAATCATCTGAATACTTCTGTAAATTAATTATTGCTGAGAGGCTATTATGTAATACATTTGGAAAAATTGAATTTTAAAAATACCTGTGGGCTGGGGATTTAGCTCAGCAGTTTGGTGGCCTGCTTTGCAAGTGCAAGGACCCGAGTTCAATCCCCAGTACCAAAAACAAAACAAAACAAAACAAAAAAACAAAAAATTTAAAAAATACCTGCTTCTGAGCAGTATCATTAAGAGTTACATGATTTTGTATAATGCAAGTTAAATGACAAAGGAAAATAAAATCATTTTAATAAATCACCCACATCATACTAATATTCAGACTAATCCATTATTTGATTTCAGAACCTGGTGAAAACTTTTCAAAAATGATGAAAATAAAATACTTTACTTTGAATGTATTAGGGTAACTAACTTCATTTGACTACATTTTTTTTCTTTTTATTGAGTTTATTGGTACAATCTAGGTATACAATACAGTTACATTCATCACTGGGATCCTGTACCTTTACATAACAGGTTTTGATTCTCATTTTTTCCCTTTGTCCCTGCCCTCCCTTCACTCCCTCCTCCCCTCACCATTTACAAACACTGTATTTCCATTTTTTCAAGTTTCTCATATTTTTTCCTCTCCCTTATTACCTTTCCCCCACCCTTCCCACTTTCCCTACACCTTTAGCCCTTTACTTCCTATTTCACATAACATTATTAATTATCACATTAGGATCCTGTGTACTATTATAATTTTTCACACCAGAGAAACTATTCAGTATTTCAGTTAAAGAAATCTCTGTATGAACATTACAAATAGGGAATCCTAAAATAAAACTAAAAAATAAAGTAAAAGAGAAAAAGCAATGATGTAACATTAAAACAATCCTTAATTCTGGAGATGAAAATGGTCCCTTAACATATTTAAATTGCTTCTTGCTCATGTAGTCTTATTTTATTCTTTTTTTCATTATTTAGAGAATACTTTATTAGTTTCTGTAATCAAACCCATGTAGATATGACCTTACATATTTAGTGCAATGCGTTACCCCTGTACACATGGAAAAAAATTTTTTTTTTAATTAACGTTTCTAGACCAATACGGCTGTCCATTTCCGTACAATGCCAACGCAACACAGTAAATTGGGATGACTTTTTCCAAAGTTGGCAGCACCGTTAAAGTTTCCCAAAATTCAATTTATATATATATATATATATGTGTGTGTGTGTGTGTGTGTGTGTGTGTGTGTATAAAGACTAATAATAGTATGTTATGCATCGATAGCAGCAACAGCTTTTCCAGGTTCTGCAGTCATCTGAAGAAAATTATAGACATTCAGCACATTCCATTAAAAAAACAAAACAAACAAACAAACAAAAAACAAAGAAAAGAATAATATCCAGAAAACAGCAAAGTTCTGTTGCTGTTATGGTACCTGGCACCATTTTTTTTGTTAGCATCTTAATCAAGATCTGTAAAGAGAACATTCTAGAGTAATATCATTAAATATGGCTCTGATAAAGCATGGTCACTACTATGTATCATAAAGCAGGTACAAGATATTTTACATTCACAGAGGTATGATACTGTACCATCCCACATCAATAATACTAGAATCAGTTTAGGTTTGAAATTTGCTTTGTCTGCAAATAAGATTGCTACCCCTGTTTTTTCTGGGCTCCTGTCACATGGAGAATTGTTTTCTATCCTATTCACTTTCAGTCTATGTGCTTCTTTTTGCACTAGGTGTGTTTCTTGTATAGAACATATTGTTGGATTTTGCTTCTTATTCCATTTTGCCAGTCTATTTCTCTTGATTGGTGAGTTGAGGCCATTGACATTGCTGGTTATAACTGATATGTACTGACTTATTATTGACATGTTATTGGCCTTTTGTTGACTCTTTTTACTTTTTCACCTCCTCCTTTTAGTTTCTTGCCTTGCCTATTTGATTTGCTCTGCTGGGCCTCATGGTGTTGTTGCCTTCATTGTCTTTTTCTAGGCTCTTATTTAGAATTGCTTGTAGTGCTGGTTTGGTATTCATGTAGTTTCTCAGGTGTTTGTCATGGAAGTGTCTTATTTCCCCATCCATTTTGAAAGAGAGTTTTGCAGGATACATCAGTCTAGGTTGGAGGTTGTTCTCTTTTAGTACTTGAAATATCTCATTCCAGGCTCTCCTTGCCCCAAGGGTTTGTGTTGAAAAGTCTGCTATGATTCTGATGAGCTTTCCTTTGCATGTGATTTGTTTCTTTTCTCTTACTGCTTGTAATATTTTGTTCTTCTGTTGGGTTTCTGGGATCTTGATTATTATATGTCTAGGTGTAGATTTTTTTTGATTATAGCTAGTTGGTGTCCTATATGCCTCAGTTATCTGAATGTCAAATTCTTCCCCTCTGTTTTAGAAGTTTTCTGTCATTAATTTTGCAAACAGCTTTTTTAAGTCATTTGTATTTTCTCCTGCTACTTCATGTATTCCTATCAGTCTTATGTTATTCTTCTTTGCATCATCTAGGAGTTGTTGGATCAATTTCTCATGATCCCTTACTGTTTTTAAGAGACCTCTCTTTTCATGGTCACTGACTGCAATCTTATCTTCTATATCTGAGAGTCGATCTTTGCATTCTTTTATTCTGTTCTGTACACTTTCAAGGGAGTGTTTAATCTCCTGGATATCTGTTTAAATCTGTTTTATTAATTCCATTTCTTACCTATGTTGGGCATTTATTTTTTCCATTTCTTTCTTATGCTGGGCCTTCATCACTTCTATCATGGTCCTGAGCTCATCTATTTTTTTGTCAGTTTCTGTTCTAGAGTCTCGAATCATGATTTCCATTTTGCTCACTATCTCTATGGTTATCTGGGAAATGATTTCTGTTTTGAATTTTTCTAGAGCCTGATTGATCTGTTTTGTTACTTCCTGTGCTTTGAGTTCAGGGTGTCCTGGTGATTCACTATTGGCCTTTTCATCCTTCTTTACCCTACTGTTTGTCATTGGTGAACTGGAAGTCTGTCTTCGTGCTGTGCTTAAGTGTTTTCTCATTTTTATTTTTGTTGTCGGATTGTCCTTGGTTTAATCTCTGGGTTATCACCCAAATCTTCCTGATATAGTTGCCCCCTAGCTTCTGTGTCTCTAATGACCCACAGACATTCTCATCTTCATAACAGAGAAAACAGCTCATCAAATAAACTGCAGTGCTTTATCCCAACTGATACAATCATCAACACATTAAGATCAAGCACAACTTGGAAAGTGACCACCTGTGATAGTCACTAGTCTATCACCCTTAAATCATTTGAATTAAATTGAAATCAAGAAGCAGTCCAGAACATGTCTGCAGTGAACAAAATTTCAATATGGTGTATTTACCATTTAATGGCTTAGACAGAGCAAGGATGCAAGACCCCTGGTCTCAGTTACCTGATGGCTGAACCCCATGATGCTGACTGGCCTCAGGCTGCAAGGCCCAGATTGAGTTCCCCAACCTTCTGAATGGTTGAACTCTACAACATTCTATTACAGGTTTCCATGCCCTTTCTTTAAAGATGTTCAAAGTTGGGAACTCAGAAAAATACCCTTGATGACCACCTCTGCCTCTGCAGAGTAGGTCCAAAGACTGGCACATTCAGGAGGTCTGAGAGTGTGGGGAGGGGGATAAGGTGAGTTATAGGGATTCAGGGGCACCCACGTGGTTACCTTCCTGGCACTGGAGTGATGGCAGCTGGGGTGGGAGAAGGCCTGGCTCTCCTTTCTGTGGTGGATCAGGGCCCAGGCTACCTCCCGACCCTGGAGCGATGGCAGCTGGGGCGGGAGTCATTTGACTACTTTTAACAGCAATTCTTAATCAACAAGCCTTGCGATTGGTTGATGCTTGCTTATTATGCTGCATGAGAAACTCTTCTTAGTTTTTGTTTTAGGATTTTGCTCTGTGTCATGATACACTCTTTAAATTCTCTAAAAGTTTCATACTTTCTTTACCTGGATGTGTAAATTTTGTATGTAGGTTAGAAGTCTGAGAGACTTGATAAATGGCAGTTATATTTTAGGGTTGCTCTGAAGGCTTTTGAATTAACTGAGAGGACTTTGGGTTCTTTAAGATTTAGTTGCCATGAGCTTCTTATATGTTGTACAATCATCTTCAAGCAGAAGAAGTTATTTTCTGAAAGCTACTTCTATGTTCTGATAACTCATTTTTAACATGAGGCTCCACATCTGTCTCTATCCACTGGTGATTCTTAAATAGGCCACCTGTGAGGTAGTAAGGAGGATAAAAGGCAAATGATATTTTTACCCAATCAATTTTTATCAGGTTGATATTAGCTTTAAAGCAAACTCATTTTTCTTTAAGGGAGCAAGTTTGCCTTTAATTCACTATCAGTTCTGTTTATTATTGTGCTAAATTGCAATGTAACTTGTTTATAAAAACAATTTCAGAATTAACTATACAGCTATATAAGCATAAAAATAACCTGTTTTTTTAAAGCCATTGGTCTTCAGTATTTTGTTTTGGCAGGCTTACCAAAATGGTACAGCTCCTCACTTGTCTGCTCTGGCATTCATCAAAAATGTATAGAAAATGGAAACAACTTCATCTCACTTGACTGGAAGAATTGATATGAATATGCATAAGATCGCAATCATAAAACAGAGATTTGTTAATATTTAAGTGGCATTACTAGCCATAGGTATTATTTTTTAGATATGTGATATTTATGGATTTGGCATACAGTTTTCAAATTAGGAGTAAATGATAAAAAGACCATCATTCAAAGACTTTCACTGTTGTCCTCGTCCTCCATGGCAGCTTCCCTGGCCACTTAATGCTTCATCTCAATGACAGAGCTTGCTTCAGCCAGGGGGATGTTAATAGATGTGACATAAATAAACATGTCACCTGTGCTCGTGGAAGGGGGCAGTGTCTGTGTAGGCCATGAGTAAACACATTCTAGTCATGTGGCCCTAGAATGTAGTACTGTGAAGTATACTGGAGCCCAGTTCACCAAAAGGAGCCAATCTCAGGGAACCCCCAGCATCAAGTAGCATGATAAGATTCAGCTGATGAATGGCTGATGTAAAAAAATGCATGAGGAAAAACAAGTGACACCTGAATTAGGTCATTCAATGCTGAGGGGCTGTTTGACTGGTACAGTCAAAATAAAGGTGGATTGCCTTTTCTATAGAACTTTTTTTTGTATTTCAACACCATACTTATATTAAAATACAACCCATTCTTTAAAACAGATCAATTTAACTCAATTACCTCTTAAAGATCTTACCACCAAAGTGTATTTTCAAGTATGTGGCATAAGGACTTCACTCTACACATGAATTTGGGGGAGGCATAGTTAAGGTTTCAACATGATCCGAAAAATGGATTTTAGAATACAATAAAAGGCTACTCATTTTTTTAAAAATTTAACTAAATCGAGACTTAAGACAAAGTATTGTAAACAGTAAAAAGCAGTGAAAATTGGGGACTACAATGATATTGATTTAGATTCAGAAGTAGTTTGGTCATCAGTATCACTAATTAGTAGACTCCTCTTGACTAATGATAATCAGACTTTTAAAAAGTGTAAGTGTACTTCATTAAAAGTGATTTATAAAAATTTATTCTATAAGGATTTTCTTCTTTTCTTTCCTCGCCTCTTCTATTTCTCCCTCCCTCTCTCCCTTCCTTGCCTTTATTTCTTTGTTTCTTTCAGAGCATAGACTTTTGTGTCTATTGGCTTTTGGAAGAAAGTCTTAGTAAGGAGCGATGTTATTTAAAGGTCTCCTATATGAAAAGTTGTTAAACCACTAATAATCATTCTCACAGTTCATTAGATAACAGTTTTCTTTGATTACATGGAGATTGCCATTTTTAAACAAAATAAATAAAGGTAAAATAAAACAGTGTTGCTTACAAGGTTTTCTGGGTCATACTTACATTTTTTCTTGATTGTATTTCAATCAATATTCCCTTTTGAATGTGACACTGTATTAATGTGTAATCTTACCCATCTGCACTCAGCCTTATCATGCAACATATGCCACAGTTTCGGTCATTCTGAACTTCTTAAAGATTTTTTATGTCTTCAAGCTTAGCTATTCTATTAATCAATTTATAGATTTTCCTCTGTAATTACACCTGACTTTTGTGAACAACACCTTTGGTTTTTTTACCTTTCTGTACATAAATCACAGAAAACTAATTATTCCCTACCTCCCTTTTACTTTCCTCCTTTCTTTCTCCTTTTCTCTCTCCCCACACACATGAACATGTGGGTTGGGACACATGTGCACACACACACACACACACACACACACACACACACATACACACACACAAAAGGGTGCGCTCGCATGGGAGGGCTCATGCCTTTTTCTGTCTTTATGATGTATCTCTTAGTTCAACTCAGGAATTTGAATCTTGATTATAGAAGTATAAAATATATCACAATTTATAGAATATTTGTTTCTGCCATAACAAAGTAATTATAAAGACTAGGGGTTTGGCTCAGAGGTTCTGCTGCCTGCTTCACAAGCACAAGGGCACAAGTTCAATCCCCAGTACCAAAATAAACAAAACAAAACAAAACAAAACAAAAAACAGTAATTACAAAATAATTTCTTAAATTTATAGTCTCCTCCCATATATTCCATCTTCTCTTTGTTGTGTTACAGATCTACTCACAATACAGCAAGACCAGAACTCCACAAAGAGGGGGAAAAACCCCCACATTTTAATATATCTTTATATAATAAGGCCAAACGATTAAAAAAACTAAATGCTAATTTTAGTTTGTTTGGTTGTTATGTGTATCAGTGAGTGTTTTCTAGAGAAACTGAAATAACACGACATAAACAAATATATAAGACTTTATGAGATTGACTTATAAGGACCACCTGCAGAGCCAGGTGAGGAAGAGCGCAGAGGGTCTGTCTGCACACTGGAGACCAAAGGATCCAGCGGAAGGTCTGGAGCTCGCTGCAGTGTCCTCTGTGAGTCTGTATCAGGAGGCCAATTGATCCGTGATAAAGGCTGAAGGGTCTGTGCCAGCAGGTGAAGAGTTTGCACTGAAAGCCAGAAAATGATGCCCAAGGTGAAGGTGAAGACTAGAGCATCTCCAAATAAGCGAATATGTCCATCTTCCTTTATTTCCCCCTTTCTACCACTCAAGAGACAAACTGCTGTATGGTGGGTCTTCCACACCATAGAGTGTGGAATTTTTTAACCAATTTAGTTTCTTCCTAACGCAAGTTCACACAATCAATCAACCATCACAGCGAGTTGACAAAATGCTTGCCTATACCAGGGACATTAAATCAAAATTAAGTACCTATAATGGTGACTATTCTTCCATCTGAAATATCTTCACTATGTCCAAGAGTATGCAAATTTATAAATGGCACGCAGGCTAGCAAAATCTCTCCAGAAAACATGGATAAAAATTTGAGTCTATGCAAAATAGGATATTCTTTCCTGGCTAAGGTAAAATAAATTCAATGAAATTATTCTTCTAGGAATTAAATATATCATTTTGCTACAGAATTAGCTTAATCAATACTAACTTTCAATTAAAAAAAAAAACCAACTCAATGGCTTCCAGAAGAAAGATTTATTTTTGTTCACAACATCACTTTTCCATACAATTAGTCAGAAAGTTTTCCTTGATCACTCATATAAGCATGAGTTAAGAATTTAAAGGTCTTCATTCTGGGGTTACAGTATTTGCTGGGGCCTCCATGGCAAATGCCCACAGAGTTCCTCCCCCAGGAAGAGTGATGGACCACAAAAATCCACATGACTCATCAAGATATTTCAGGGGCAAGGGCTAGAAATGTTATGCTTTACTAACATTCTCTTCAAAGCACTGACCATATACCCTAATTTTTTTCAAGGGAGGTTGAAGATGAAAGGAGGGAGTACATATTTAAATACACTGACACCATCTGCCATAGTTGCCTCAGTTTGAGCACGTGAGATAATGACAAAATGCTTTAAGGGATTGGGGTTGAGAATAACAGCAGTGAATGTCCACTGATAAATGATTTATCAATGGGGCAATATATGATTGGTTTGCAGAGGTTGGAAGAATATTAACCTTCCTCTTGGTGAATTTCCTTATGTAAGTGAGAAAATTCATACCTGTTCATTCACCTCTTTCCCTTTTATACTATTCATTTACTGTATGATTCAAGCATGCCAGGCTGGGAAGCGCTAGTCTCTCTATATGCATATGGAAAGTAAGATGCCATTTCTCCTTTAAAGATGGACTCAGACCCACTCTGTAACCTGAATTTGATGCTGTACTCTAAAGTCCCTGACTGTTTTTGCTTCTTTCTTGGAAATACATAATGTAGATTATTTTATAATTTACATGTAGATGTACCCCCAAGGCTGCCAGTGCTCATTGGTGGTTGGCCATGTGGGAGGTGCATGATACTCATCAGATTGGCCCACTGATGAGTTTAGCGGTAAATGTGAGGTTGGGAGGTTAGCTGCGTGGAGGAGGTGTCCCCTGGGGGCATGGGCCAAAAGCCATAATTCTTTTGTCCTCCTCCCTTGATCCTCTCTGCTCTTTGCCTGTGGTACCCTAAGCCCCTTCTCTTCTGCAAGGCCCCTGGCAAAGCCACCTTATTTTAGAGCCACCTCACTGCAAACTGCGATCTCTACAAACTGTGAGGCCAAATAAACAAATTCTTTAATTTTCAAGTGTCAGATGTTTTGTTTCAGCAAGAAAAGAAGCAACTAAGCCTGTGGGTGGGTTAAAATTTTGAACAGCAGAAATGGAATAAACCTGGATTTTCTAGCTTTAAAATTATGCATAACAATAGCAATTTCTCTCACGTGTATTTTTCATATGAAAGAAGTGAGTAGTGACAAAAAAGCATTTACTTAAGTTTTTTTCCCAATAAACACTTAGTAAATATTTTTCTGTATAATATTACTGTTTAATCATATGAAATACTACTTGTTTATGTATATAATATTAAAATTCATACAAATAGCAATGTTCTCTGATTTATTTCTTTTAAAATTTAGTTCAGGTGCATGGCATAGATAGTCTAGCCATATTTGACTTATGTGTAGATTGTGTGGGCTATTGGTTAAACAACTTTGGTTATTTAGCTCCACAGTTGCTTTGACAAGTTTGTTCAAATGCTGAATGTATCATGAAGCTATTAGCTGACATACTATACTTGGTATCAATATCATGAAACTAAATTTTCAAAATGTCGGGGACTTTACTAGTGGGAAAGCAGCTATGTTTTGTTTAAAAGATCTTAAATTTTAAGGTTACTGAACTCCATTGTGAGGTTACGTCCCTGATCATATTGCAGTTGTGCATAGTTTCTTAATAGATTGCACAATGCTATTAAATAAGGAGCATGCTCGTTATTTTCAGAAATAGTGATGAGTAGCACATCATCAACGCTTAAGAAGCAGAAATCTACAGAAAAAGCCCATAGATTTGCTTTCAGTCTATATTCAAAGTGCTCTACATATGCATTTGAAGAGCCATAGGAGTATTTCTATGCACACTTCCTCACAGCCTGCATCACAGCCCAAAACTTCTGGAATCCTGATTGCAGATTTCCAGATTCCAGAACTATGGGGGATCCTGTTGTTTATAAGCTACTTTCCTTATGCCACATTTTATCACAGAGTGAACTAAAATAGAAGTCTATTCATACTAATACCAGTATTTATATAAAATGTTAGTAAGAGATGCAACCACTCTGAGGAAATGTAACAGAAGGAGCAAAGGAGGTTAGTAATGGGGACTCCTATTTCTTCTCACAGAAGATGAATCTTATCCCCTGAATAGAACTGACTTATTTTCTCACTTGCATGTGTGTGTGTTGCTATACATATATGGACTAAAATCTGATTTTTCTCAAACACTATCAAATAACTATACAGAAGAAAAAAATCTTTCATTTGAAGTTAAAACTGAAAGTATTTCACAGTAAAATTACTTTTCCAACTGCTTAAAATATCTGAGTCACTGGCTTGGGATTTAGCTCAGTGGTTCCACTGCCTGCCTTGCAAGCACAAGGACTCGAGTTCAAAAAAGATATCTGACTCACATAGATCAGTTACTAGAAGAAAGATGACTTAGGTTTTACATAGATGATAATATTTAAAAAAGAGATCATGCAACTCAATGTCATCTCACTGATACAGCCCAGGATCCTTTCTCTATGGCATCCCCAAACCCTTTGTGGCTTGTAATGTGCTCTGAGAGAGCTAGTTCTTTGGAAAAGCCAGGACAACCTACAAACTGCTTCTGCAAAGCTGTTACCCAGACTGAGTGGCTGCAAGTTTTCCTTTTGGAAAGATGAAACTTGAGAGCGCAATGAGAATGTTTCTAAGTTTTTTCTTCTTTTTCTCATAATGATTTCATCTGTTTCTAATGCCAATGGAGGTTCAAAAGTGTATATACACTCAGAAAAAATAAGAAAGTGTGAACAATATTTTAGAGTATTATGGCAATTCAAACAGTTATAAATTGTTCTATCCCCGTAAATGGAGCTACACTCCATAGTGATAATTCAGAAGAAAATATATTGACTCTGAAGCTCATAAAAAATAATGGTAAAAGAACAACAAATATTATTTAATGTCATTTTACACTTTTAATGTCAGTTTATACTTTGATAAAGTTGGATAATACTGAAACTCTCATTGTTCTTGAATTTAAGGAGAACATTCCTTGAAACCTTGGAGGCAACCACTCAGAGAGATTAGATTGTGATGATCTCTCTGAAGTATTTACTACAGTGCTTTAATATTAGGATTATTTTTTTAAAATATGTTGCTTTATTTTACAGGTGTGATTCTCTTGTAAAACATTAATCAATGCATATTAAACTCTAAAAGAAAAAAAATATTGCTACTGGACTTTCTTTTTTACTGATTCATAACATACCACAACCAATTGTTTCTATTCCTTTCTTCCTGTTTACAGTCTGGGAACAATGATAAAATATCATTTGTAACTAATCTTATAAGTATTTTATAACATTATTCTGAAGGTATCTTTTATTTTTAAAATAGTATACCCAATTTAATAGCTTTACTTTGATGTTAACTATATAAAAAACATGTGAAAATACTTTAGTGCTGATCATATATTAAAAACTAGACTAACACCAATCGCAGTAATTAAATCAATTATAAAGAGTATTTGATGCATATAATTCAGCATTTTATGAATATCAAACATATTAATTTTTCAAAAGTAGTAATTGATCTACATCAAACCATAGGGACAGGTCAACTCCCCCTTGATCTTATTAAAGCTCTTTTCCTAAAAGAATCTGAGAATTGAATTTTTAAAAACTAAAAGAAAAAAGATATACAAATTTATTTAATACAAGTGTTGTGTGGTATGGAAGCTCTCATAAAAAACAAAGGTCCAAAGAAACAGAGTCAAACATTTACATATTAAACTGGACAAACTGCTGTGGAAAATCAACTACATTTTGTAGGGAGACTTATTTTATCAGGATTTATACAGGTTTTTCACTTTCTGTCTCAACTTCCTGTCCTTGTTAATTAGAATGCTATATCTTTCAGATGGAATTTCCTCTCTTACTTTTATGAAACAGGATGAAAAAAAGAAAAAAGGTGAAGTTAAGAGTGAACTTCTTGTATTTTCTGTTAATTCATAATTGTTGATATGCTTAAGTGATATTTTTATGTCCTTCACATGATATATTTTTCATATATACTTTACATACAGTATCTGGACACATCATTTCACATTTGAAAATCCTTTATTCCTATCACCTCCATGTTTTGCGATAAAAATCCATTGTGAAAAAAAATCATTTTTCCCACACAATGTATACTTTGAAGGTAATAGATACAAGCTCCATGTGGTGGTGCACACTGCAATCTCAGCCCTGGGTTGGCTGAGGCAGGAGAAGGAGGACCATCATGTGCTTCAAACCACTCTGAGCTACATAGTGAGTACAAAGGCAGTCTGACTACATTGCAGGAGCATGTTTCAAATATAAAAAAATAAAAAGATACTGGATTCAAATATCACTTTTCTGTAGAGAAAAGCAGGCTAGCTCTTTGCTGTTGAGAAATTTGTTTTTAATCTTTCTAGCCTATAATCTTTGGATCCCTGAGACAACCATACTCTTGTGATGAAAAAGACTAAATTAGAGCAGAACTATCTTTGTGACAGTTTACTTCATTTATCTAGAAAAAGTGTTGTTTGGACCTTTCTATTCTTAGGACATACTCAAAGAGATCAGTATAATAAATGTACCAAATTATGCTAAAGAGCTCTGAAAATTGTTGAGTTTTGTACTAACCACCTAAAATAAGACTTTAAAAAGAATAAACACCTTCTGTGTTTTCCAAGTACTTTGACATAGGAGATATGGGGAAGGGGTGGAAATGCACCATGCTAGCACCCTGATGCCAGGCTTCCAGCCACTGACTGTCAAGAAAATAAATCTTGGGTGAGCCAGAGACTGGATGGTATTTTGTTATGGCTAACTGAGTAGAGTAAGACTTAAGTTTATACAGAGCAATAATTAAGAGAGGCATGTGTTTAATTAAGAGCTTGCTACCTCCAATGAGGCAAACAGCTGTTCTAAGTGTTTATTGAGTATTTATTTATACCAGAAATCTGACAGAACTAAATTAGATACCATTAAAAACACAAACAAATGTACACACACACACACACACGCACATGCACAAGATTGCACAAAATAATTCTGTTGCAGCCGAGCAAATACAGAAATCAGAGTGAAAAATATAAATATATATTAAATAACAACTAATATTCTTTAATTTCTTCACATTGATATGTACTTAGACTCTAGATTATCTTTGCATTAACATCTTTAAAGAAGAAATTACTATATATTATCACTAGATTGCACAAATGGCAACAGGGACAAAACACTTTAAGCAAATTAATAAATGTAACCAATTTTTATGTAGAAATAATCAGGGAAGAGCATGTTATACTAAAATAAACATTTTAGGCACTGATTCCAGTGGCTTGGGCAAACAGGCCCAATCCAAAGTCACCCCAGAAAAGAGCTGCATAGGCACACAAGAATCAGCAAGTGGCCTGCCCCAATACCATTTGTAAGTGCACAGAGACCCTAGCCAGAAACCTGCTCAGACACCAGCAACTGGGATGCACAGCCCACAGCCAAAGGCCCTGCCAGATAACAACTACATATGAGGCATGACCAGCTACCTCAAGTGCTCACAGATCCAAGCCAGAAGCCCACCAGACAACAGGTCAGTTCAGGGATCCAGAAGGCCACCATTCTGAACAAAGGCTTTGGTGCACTTGTAAGCAGTATGGAAAAGCCACTTAGTGGCTTACTGACAATTGAAGACCACTGGGTGAGCAAAAAAGTTCCCTCAACAGATGCACAACAGGCTGCATCTATTTGAAATGAGAAGACATAAAAGCAAATCTCAGAAGTAGACTTCCAGATCACATAAAGTAACTCCAAATGGAAACAAGATGGCACAATCTGATACTCAACAGCCTGGACTCCCTGAATTGGTAACAAAAGAAATTGTGGAAAAAAATGAAGTCAGAAATGATTTCTCAGATAACAAGGGAGATTGTGTGCATAGTGCAAAATATGATTAATAAATCTAGAGCAGACACAGTTACAAAAATAGAGGAGCTGAGGAATATGATGGAATCACAACATAGGAAACAAATGGAATCTATAAAATAAATGCTAACAGATTCCCAGGAGATTAAAAACTCCATTGAAAGTTTAAGCAGCAGAATGAATCAGTGTGAGGACAGAATTCCACATACACAAGATAGAATTTCAATTAATGACCAAGAAAAGGAAAAAAAAATCTTAAAAATAGCAAGGAACAGTGAGAAATCAATCAAGTAGCTGCTAAATGATGAAAAGAAGAATAACATAAGACTGATGGGAGTCAATGAAGAAATGGGAACAAGTGCAAGATGACATAAAACCTGTTCACAGAAGTAATGAAAGAAAACTTCCCAAGTAGTGGACAAGATCTTGAAATAAAGATGTGAGGAATATAGGACTCCAACTAGCCATGATAAAAAAAAAGTACACATAAGCATAAAATAGTTAAGATTACAGAAACCCAATGAAGAACAAAATACTACAAACATTTAGAGAAAAGAAATCACAAACAAAGGAAAGCCCATCAGAATCACAGCAGACTTCTCAACATAAACCCTCAAGGCAAGAAAAGCTTGGAGTGATATATTTCAAGCTCTATAGAAAAACAGCCTTCAACCCAGATTAATGTACCCTGCAAAACTATCTCTCAAAATTGATGGAGAAAAAAAGATAATTTCATGAAAAAGAGCACCTGAGGAACTTCATGAATACCAAGCCAGTACTTCAAAATATTTTAAACAATATGCTAGGAAAAGACAGTGAGGACCACAGCCCCAGGATACCCAGCAGAATGAATCCATCAGGCATGACAAGATATTAAACACAAGAGGGAGAATCCAACAAAAAGAAAAAGCCATGACAAGGATAAGTCAATACATATCAGTTATAACCATCAATGTTTAATGGTCTCAATTAACCAGTCAAAAGAAATAGACTGACATGTGGATCAAGAAGTAAGATGCAGCATTATAGTGCATATAAGAAACACTCTTAATTCAAAAAGAAACTCATAGACTCAAAGTTAAGGGAAGAAAACAATACCCCATGCAACAGGAACCTGAAAAAAAGCAGGAGTAGCTATCCACTTTACATATCAATTGGATTTCAAACCAACACTGATTAAGAGAGACTAAGGACACTATATCCTTGTAAAGGAAAAAATCCAAGAGGAAGAAATGACAATCATAAAAATATATGCACCAAATAAAAGTGCACACAACTATATAAAACAAATAAAAGGAACACGAAAAATCAAATAAGCACCAAAACAATAGTAGTGGGGGACCTCAATACCTTACTGTTGCAAATAAATAGATCAACTAAATAAAAAATAAACAATTAAGTACCGGAACTCAATCAAACTCTTGAACAAAATGGGAAGACATCCCTTAATTCTTGGTAGGAAGAACCAACATAGTGAAAATTGCCATACTTACAAAACTGCTATATAGATTCAATGCAATCCCCATTGAAATTCCAGAAGAGCTCTTCACAGTTCTAGATAAAACAATTCAAAAATTCATTTGGAATAAGAAGAGACCTAGAATACCAAAAGCAATTCTAAACAATAAAGATAAGGTAAGTGGTATAAAAATCCCGAATTTGAAACTATACTACAAAGCTATTATGATAAAAACAGAATATACTGGCAAAGAAAAATTACTGAGGACCAGTGAGACAGATTAAAAGATGGAGAAAGAACTCCAGACACACTCAGCTACCTCATCTTCAACAAAGGAGCTGAACACCCTTACTGGAGAACAGACAGCCACCTTAATAAATGGTGCTGGAAAAACTGTGTTTCGACTTGCCAAAGATTAAAACTACACCTATATCTCTCACCATGCACTGAACTAAAATTGAAGTGGATTAAAGATCCAAATATTAAAACAGAAACACTAAACCAGCTGGAAGAGAGGTTAGGTAGAACTCTTGAAGACATTAGCATAAGAAAAGATTTTGTGAATGAAACCTCATTTGTATGTGAACTAGCACAGACAGTTAACACATGGAATCTCTCCTTATTAAAAAGGTTCTGTACAGCAAGAGAAACCACCAACGGTGTGAAGAGACAACCCACAATGTGGGAAAATTTTTTCACCAGCTGTTCCTCAGACAAAGGGCTTGAAAGGGGTCGCGGGTGTCCCTTTAGGCGCCCCCTCCCAATCAGGTCACTCATGCACTGAGAGGTCTGGCAGATCTTTATTGAAGGGAATCAGGTGAGGCACAAAGGCCAGGAGGTGAAGAAAGGGAGGCGGGGGTCCAAGGGAAGGAGTGTTGGCTCATTTATAGGGTCTTGGGTGAGAGTTTTGCAATTAGGGGGAATAAGCTGTATTTTAACCTATTGCAGGCCACATTGCCTTATAAGGTCTTAGTCCTGCAGAAGTCCCTTATCAGATGTCGGCGTCATTTCTGGGAAGAATTCAACTCGGGGAGGAAAATGAAACTTAAATTGGGAAAACGAAACTTAAATTGGGAAAACAAAACTTAAGTTGGGAAGAACCCAGAAGTCAAGTATAAAATGGGGGAGTTTAAAGTAACATGTACAATTTCCTAACAGGGCTACTTTTAGAATAAATAAAGAACTTAAAAAAATCAAACCTCCTAAATTTAAAGACCTAATTCAAAAATGGGCATCTAAAATGAACAGATATTTCTCAGGAAAAATAAGTTGAAATACCAGATAATTATATGAAAAAATGTTCAACATCATTGGTCATTGGAGAGAGGCAAAGGAAATTAACACTTAGATTTCGCCTTACCCCAGAAAGAATGGTTGCTATCATGAAATCAACCAATAACAAATACTGGTGGGGTTGTGGGGAAAAAGGAACTTCGTTGTACTGCTGGAGGGAATGGAGTCTGGTGCAACCACTGAGGAAACCAGTACGGACATACCTCGAAGAATTAGTGTGGGAAGTCCCATTTGACCTAGCTATTCTGCTGGATATCTTCTCAAAAGAATTAAAAGAATCATACCACAGTGACATTCATAGAGTCACAGTTTGTATTAGCTAAAACTTGGAAACAGCATAATTGCTTATCAATTGGAGACTGGATAAAGAAAATGTGGTCGTTTTATAAAATGGGGTACTACTCAGCTATAAAGAATGAGAAATTAGAGACATTTATAGCTAAATAGATGCACATTGCTGCGATACTTTTAAGTGAAGTAAGTAGGACACACATATTTAACTACCAAATAGTTTCTCTGGTTTTGGAAATTGAAAGTGTAAATAAGGACTAAAATATATAATTGATAGTGTGAAATAGGAAGAAAAGGGGCAAAGGGGAAGTGGAAGTGGGAGGAGAAAGGGAAGGGAAAGAAGGGAAAGGAATTAATATGAGAAAATGAAAGAAATAGAAACAAATTCTTTGTAAATAGGGAGGGGTGGAGGTGTTGAAGGGAGGGCAGGGGAATGGGGAAAAAAATAAGAACCAAGATAGATTATGTAAAGGTACAAATAGCCAATAATGAATGTCATTATATTGTATAACTAAAATCTACCAATAAAAATAATTTAAAAAATAAAATAAGAATTTTAGCATTAGGGAAGAATTGTTTCTTTTAAAGTGCATGTTTTTTAATATGGCTTTTTGGGGGATATCTTGTAAGAAATATGTTGGGTATAAAATTGTTATGGAAGGAATTAGAAAATGGCACACAGAGAGGCAGCAGAACGGAAGTAAAATAAAAAAGTTTACTGCTTAGATGGGGATTGATGACACCTAATGGCAGTGCACTGATCGGACCCTCACTGATTTACAACTCCTTCTATTATAGGGTTTCACAGCCTTGATCTCATTCAATTGGTTTCATTGCATTTTCACATTTCACATTGCTAATATTCAAAACATAGTGGCAAGGCAGTTGTATCAACCCAGATACAGTTCTTTATTAGGATAGGTTACCTTTAAGAGCTATCTATTCTAGCCAAGGGGAAGGGAGCCTGTTTGGTCAACAAAGATAACAATGGTTCCTTTCATTTACTAAACTTTTCAGGCAGACTAGATGCCTCTGGTGCTGGTTAATTCTCAACTAAACAGAACAAAGGGCAGAAGTTATCTTACCCTGTGACATTTCTGAGGTTTTTGCTCTTAAAGGTTTCCCTCTCAAAATCAATTCATTAAAAGAAAACTAAAAATATTTAACAAGTGAATTGACATTCACAGTGAGAGTAGTATATAGAAAATAAGCAAAAAACATACAAGAAAAATTTTGAAATTTTGAAATTAAATATGGTCAGTACTGAACTATGTGTACTTAAATTTCCTTCCTTGAAATAAATTTAAAAACATTCAGTATGAATGTAGTTATTGTGAATGAAGGACAATGGCCCTTGGTATAACTAGGATCCATCCAATAATACACTCTTGCTTTAGTACTTACTGTTCCAGCAAAACTCTAGGGCAGTTTCAACTGCAAGACTCCTCTAGTTCCAAAACATGGTTCTACCATTTAAAAAGCCGACTTTTAGGACTATAGTTTTGGAAAATTCTATTACTGACATAAAATGAGTCCTTCAGTTAAAGTTTTGGTTATATAGACATAAAAGTGGTGGATTAAAACAAATTTTATACTTTAATTATGGAGTGCTACAGTTTGGATCTTGAACGTCTCCCAGTGGCCCCAATGTTTAAGGTCCATGGCACTGTCAGACAGTGGTAGGAACTTTAGGAGCCTTCAGGTCACCATTAGCTAGTTGAAGGCAGTTATATCACTGGGCCTGCAACCTTGAAGGGCAAAACGGCACTGGTGCTCTGGCCCTCCCTGCCTCACTCTTCTCCTGGGGCCACTTTGAGACATAAGGATCTGCATCACCACATTCTCCTGTGGAGACACAGCCTGCCTCTGGTCCAAAGCAACACGACCAAGTGAGTGTGGACTGAAATCGCTGAAGCTTTTTGCCAAAACCAACATTTTCTCCTTGTAGGTTAATTATCTGAGATATTTTGTCACAGTGACATAAAACTAATATACAGGCTATGTGAGAAAAGGATTATCTAAAGAAATAGGAGTCAAAGTGATTTTAAATTGCTGAGCCAAAAATTCTCTGTATTTTTTGAAGATATTTTATGCTAAATAGTTGAATGCAGTTTAGCATGGTGCTTAATATGTCATTTATAATCTGTACTTATAATTTGTGTAGAGCAAATTACAAGAAAATAAAAGTCTCAAGAGATATACATGTATTATTTTATACATTCTGTGATCAGGTATCTGGGCACTGCTTAATTGCATTCTTTATTGAAGGGTTTCACCCAGTCTGCAATAAAAGTATTCACTGAGCCATAGGAATCTCAGTGTTAACTGGACAAGAATTAACCCAATTAAGTCCCTGCTGATTTGTTAGACTGAGCTGGCCAAGCGGGCCTTCCCAGCCCAGTTCAATATGGTAACTCCCTTCATAACAGCATGCAAGCTAAGAAAGCAATGTTTTTAAGTCTGACAGGTGAAGACAGAAGCCACCATCTTTTCTAAGCTAACCAAGCAGGTTATATATTGTCACCACTGTGATTGTCTATTAGAAATAACTGTCTGTTAGAAATAACTGGACAGATCCAGGAGAAAGAATGACACACGTGTGTGAATATCTTGGGGTAAGCATCATTGAAGGCCATCTTTGAAAGCTTTCTACCACAGTTCCTATTAAGCTCATCCATTTCATTCATCATTCTGATTGTTTGCATGCATTTTAAGATATTGAAACAACCCCACTTCATTTTTGAGTTATTCAAACAAAAATTAAGACAAATATAATGTGTGAAATTTACCTTTAAAACAAGTGGAACACAAGGAGGACATCTTTCAAATAAGAAACTGTCTCTAGTATGAATGACTTCACTTTATTCAGGTTATGAAAACTATTGCAGTACACCTGTCTAGTAGCCCAAGGTTCTATGGCACCATTTGATCTCATTTTAACAGGATGACTCTCGAACACAGTACTAAAAATAATACATTTTCTGCTGAAGCAGCCTGAGTACAGTGAGGGGAGCTAAACAAAGGAATGAAATACAATGTATATGTGGCTATGACTGATGAAATACGATTATTGTTAATGTAAAAACTTTATCATGTTTCTCATGGAATGTTCTAAATGTTTTATACATATTAATTGGCTTTATTCATACAATAACCCCAAAAGGTAGGTAATATTGCTACATGTATTTTGCAGATTGGGAAAAATGCAGCAAGAAATTTGTTACACACCGAGAAGTGACAAAGCTGAACTTTAACCCAAGCAGTCTAGCTAATCTCTGTAAAACACTATAATTTACATCTATACAGTAACAATTAGTGATGACTTATTATGCACTAGGCTATGTCCTAAGATTTAGGAAATATTGTTACAACAATGAAACTGACATTGAGAGAATAAGCGGCACTTTTAAATCAGAAAACTAGTTCAATGCAGTGACAGAGAATGGGAAAAATCATAAAATAGGGCTCTGTACCACTGAATTAAAACTCAATTAATTAATTAAAATTAGACTAAGCAATTAACTTTAACATATTACATGTTTATAAATGTGTTTCCCTTGCTGTAGTAACTAAAGCTTTTGGATTGTCAATGTAAAGTCTCAATTAAGAGAAAGATGGATTCCTATAACTTGAATAGATTTGAGGACATCAAATAAGCTTATCAACAATTAACACTTAGAAAATACTCTCATTCGATTTTTATTATGGCTCTAAACTTAGGTAAATTCCAGTGTGTTCTGCATTTATAAAAATAAAACTTCAACTAAGGAACTGAAAGTAATCTAATAACATTTTATGTGTTCATACTATTTCATAACTTTTTATAATGTTGCTGTATTAACATACCAAAACAAGTTACACACTATTTGAAGGTAAGTTAGAAATTATATCTTTCTTTTCCACAAAAGATCTCAACGTGTATTTCTACAAACAAGAACATTATTTACATAGCCACATTCAAATAGCAACATTACAAACTTTAACATTTATAGAGCAATATTATCTATACAACTGTCTATATTAAAATAAATTATCAATTATTAAATAATGCCCTTTTTAAAAAACTTTTTATTAGTGTATGCTTGTAGGATATAATGATTCCATTCTTTGTTGGTACTTGTGCCTAACACATTTCAATTCTTTCTAGTTCCTTTCTTCTCACCTCTCTCTCCCTCTTCCTTTATCTCTTGGTTCCCTTCTGATTTGTAAAAATCTGTCTTCTTACTTCATTTACATACCTTTGATTTTGTGCTTTATTTACCTTTTTGGTTTCTCACATAAAAGAAACCATGCAATAGTTAAGCTCGTGTGTCTAATTTATTTCTGTTAACATTATGGTCTCAAAGTGTATCCATTTTCACACAAATGACATGTATATCCTTTCTTCAAGAAGAGTAGTACTGCATTATGTATAAATATGTTGTGTTTATCCATCCATGCATTGATGGACATATAGGTCACTTCCAGTATTCAGCAATTACAAAGTGTGCTACTATAAATGTAGAACACAAGGCCTTCATGCTAAGATATCTTTGAAGCCCTTTCTTATTACTTTTTAAATTTTGATATAGGGTCAGATTAAGTTTGTGAATTGCCCAGGTTGGGTACAAATTTGTGATCTGCCTGCTTCAGCTAGGCAGTGTGTTGGGATTAGAGGTATGCTGCACTGTGCCTGCCTTCATATAATAACTTTTACAAGTGTTTTTATCCTTTTCAAGAATTATCCCAGAATGATACTTTGTATTTGATAATTATCTTTAGTCTCCTTTAATCTGCAGTAATTTTCTTTCATGTGCTACAAACACATATTACAGTGGCTTAAAATATAGACCAGTTACTTTGCAAAATACACCTTGATTTGAGTTGTTGTTTCTTCATGGTCAGAGGTAGGTTTTACATTTTTGACAGGAGTACTACATAAGTAATATTTTGTACTTCTCAGTGAGTCATATCAGTATGTGCATATTGGTAACATTGGTGGCATAAATCACTTGCAAAAATTACATAAATTATAACTTTCCATTGTAATATTCTTTTTTTTCTCATTAAAAGTATGATGTAATACATGAAGATATAATTTGAGGCTCTATTGTATAATATATTGCTCTTCATCAAATATCTTTACATTAGTTTTTAGCACTCTTTGTAATTTGGTATCTTCCACATAATAAGAGCAAAATCTTCTCTCTCATTTCCTTCATATTTTTCTTTCATAATTCATTTATTCTCTAGGCTGTTATTTCTTACTATCATATAGTATTTTGTCCAAATTAGTTATAGATAATAGTACATATTATGTATGAATTCAGTTATTTAATATCTGTTAAGATTAATTTTATGGACAAAGATTAACCTGATGAATACTCTGTGTTCACCTGAAATAAATGTGGGCTTTGATTATTTTAGGTGAATTTAACCGTGACGCTTGATAGTGTACAGATTTTCCACAAGTTTAAATGCTATTTTCTGGTGTGTCTATCATTTGATGAGAAAACTGTTAAGTATTTTTATGATACACCATTGCTGTTGTTAACATTATTCAATGGGCATCTGCTGGAAGAAAAAAATATCTAAGTATCTAAATCTAACTTACTTCTTTAAGCGGAAAAAGAAACATTTTTTTTCAGGTAGTAGTTCTCAACCTGTAGTGATTTTGACTCAGGGGATATTTGGCAGTACCTAGGAATATTTTTGATGTCACAGCTTTGAGGAAAAGTTATTGCTATTAATGCTAAACACCTTGCCCTGCAGTCCATTCTTTTACACCAAGAATTTTCCAAATCTCACTGTGCGTATGGTCAACGTGCATGAGTTCCACTGTAGAAAAAAATTAATTTTATTATATATAGAAATAGAAAGTAGTGGTTGAGGATGTAGCTTAGTAGCACTGTGCCAGCCTGGTAAATGCAAGGTTCTGAGTTCAGTCCCCAGTACCAAAAAAAAGTAATTTTCTGAGAAGATGTAAGAAAGCATAAATTTATGGAATATAATGGGAAGATTGTTACATATGTTTCTGTGAGATTTTGATATACTGAAATTAGAAATTTTACTTAGGAGGATGACTGTCAAGTCCTTGAAATTACACAATAATATATGTTATTAAGAGCTGTAATTAATAGAGTAATTACATATGAGTAGATAATGTCTATTAAAACAATTTGAAATTTCCATATCACATTAAGTTCCATGCCATTCCATTAATGCTAGGGCAGAGATCATTGCTATCTTATCCATAGTTGTGTTCTAAGCACTAGCTGTGTACTTCAAAGAAATTAAGACAACTTCATCTCAAGATGTATGAAATCAGTTAGTAAAGAGAAATTTTAATAATTGCTTCTATAACTCTTACTTGCTCAGTTACCTATACACAGGACACACACACACACACACACAGAGACACACACAGACACAGTTTAAATTCAAGGCCATGTGATCTAAAACACTCAATTTGAAGATCTGGATTTCTAAAAAGAAATATTTTATGCAAAGTTCTTTCAATAATTATCTATTGTCAGAATAATAATTTTATTTCACTAACTAGTGAATTTCTCACTTTTTGCTTATAGCTTCAGAGGTGAAGAGCAGAGATTATAGCTATTGCACTGTTTGACAAGAATAAAGTTGGAAGGTTTTATTTTTCTATTATATTTAATACATGACTGTGGAGTACTGAAGCTATGGTTCTAGAGTCTCCTGTACTATTGCATAAAATCCTTATCACCTTTCTATTTTCATAAAATATTTGCATCATTCTTATTATGATTTCCTCTTCCTTTTAACCCCCAAACTATAGTGATTTTAAGTCATACTGACAAAACATTGATTTAAAATACACCTTCCAAACATCAACTCTTGACATACTTGTGTGCATTTGTCTATTTTTGCATAAAACAGAATGTTAGACTGGACACGGTGGCACAGGCCTGTAAACCCAGCACCCTGGAAGGCTAAGTCAGGAGGACAATGAATTTGAGCTTAATATGGGAAACTTAGCAACATAGATTTATTTTTTCCAGTGTGTTATTTCAGGCCCTCTCGTGTTTTGGGTATTATTGTGACTGTTAAATGTCTTAGTAGAATGCCTAATTGAAATACATTTTGTTAACTACATATATATAAAAGGCATTATTGTACTCTGCCTCATTGTAAGTAACATAATTCAGTGATTAACATCATTTACTGAAAATAATAAGGCTGTTTTGGTTCAGATATAAATGTGATATTACAGTATAATATATTAAATTTCTAGTCATATTCTTATCCAATTTGCTGTACTATATTACTAAAATATTTATAGGTATATACTATTTGCACATGGTGCTAATTTTTTAATATTGCAAATGTGGCAGTCAATTTTGTGACATAATATTGTCAAAAAGAGGTCACACAAATATTACCAGTTCCATGCATTTTCTTAAAAAATCATATCCTAGCAAGTCATGGGGTTTATTTATTTTTTTCCTCTCTAAAGAATCAGGACCTTGTGACTGTCTTGATGTAGAATACACCAGCTATAATACAATGTGGTTTCTGAAGGCAGATTATGATAAAGTGCTGTGGCACGTTGAACTGCTATGTTTACTATTTCTGGGATTTTATCCTAGTAATCTGATCACCAAGCTAGGAGAAACTCTGGACTACAACACACCAAGTCCTACACAGAGAGTAAGAAAATCCCTCAGCTTACAACTTGCACCTACACTTGATACATGATGAACAAGACTACAACTCAAATTTCCCTCCTAGCTTTCGGGTCTTCTTTCAAAAGTCCATGTATCTTAGACTAGAAAGCCAGTCCTGCTGTGCCCTTTCTTAAATGCTGGTACAAATAATTGTTGAGGAAAGAATTATTATTTAATGCTATTATTTTGGGGAATAATATGGAAATGTGTTATGTAATCATTAGGTCAGTAGAGATGGCTCCTAAGACTTTCAGGAGCACGTAAATAAAAATGAAGAAAATATTTCTGGGAATTAAAGGCTTCCTTTTGCAACAGGGATGAAAATTTAGCAGTACTGTGGATTCCGGTGAGATGGGTATTAGAAAATAAAATGAAATAAATGACATAACCAATAATAACAGCAGTTGAATAGTAGAAGCGTATAAAAGAAGAAGCCAAAGAAAGACTTGTTAAATATAAAGTCTACAAAAGATGTAAGTTTTGAACAGCAAACAGCTTTCTGTTGCCAGTATCTTCAGTACATCCAAATTGAGAAAAGGCCAATATAAAATCCCAAGTAGGACTATGAGATTCTTTATTAGAATCCCAGAAAGGAATTTCTCAGTTACTGTGTATGCTGACAAAAATCCTTCTCTTTAGATCCCTCTATGCTTAAGTTTGAAAGCCCAGAATGTTCGGAAGAAAAGATAAAAACAAAGATTTATCTTGATGGGATTTGAGGATGAAGAGGTTTGTTTAATGGTTATAAATGAGTTACCCAAAGGTACAGTATGATTCATAAATAACTGTAGCAGAGAGAGTACAATGAGCTGGGTATTTTAGCCTCCTAACATAAAAAAGCAAGTAATGAGCTGCTGCAAACATTAACTCTTTTGTTTAAAGTCAGAGTAGCCTGATGGAAAACAGACCAACAGCTCAGATAACAGAGTCCAGAAGCACCATAAATTTGTGCTCTCTTGAACTGAGTCCTTGTTAAGCAAACTATGCCTATTTGTACCTGTTAGAGAATTGATCATGTTAAAGTATGCTGTGACGTCGCCATCACAGGCTGCGTTTTCCTGGTGCTTCTTGGCTCTTAGAATGACTTCATGCTCTTATCTTTAGTTTCCTCCAACCAAGGCCACAGCATGACAGAGAAGTTGAAACCTATTTCTGCAGAGCTGAACCCATAAAAGACAGCCTGGCCTGTGATAGGTTAAAAGTAGCCCACTCCTCATGAATAAGCAATAGCCCAGCCCCAAACCAATAAAAGGACCTTCCTTTCTTTGTTCTTCTCTCCTCTCCTCTCCTCTTCCCTCCCCTCCCCTCCCCTCCTCTCCTCTTCCTCTCTTCTTCTTCCTCCTGTCTCTCTGCTCTTTCTCTCTGCTCTCTCTCTCTATCCCCACCCCTTGAATAAAATCTCTAGTCAGACCTCTCGGTGTGAGTGTGTGGCCTAGTTGAGAGCATCACTATTCCCTTTCACTACCTCTATAATTTCTGTGACCTAGGGCCTTGTTGTGCTTCATCCTTTGTCTCACTCCTGGAGAGGAAAGGGTTGCACTGAGTGGAATACACTGCTTTCACCACCGAATGCTGGATATGGCAATTCAGATAATTGGTCATTCAGTTCCTAGGTCCTCTCACTGAGAAAAACAGTATTCGATGAGTCTTATTCACACCTTGGTTTGCTGAGGGTGATGAGGTTCTTAACTCCAATCTATGCCTAAGATATCCTAAAGGGATGAGCTGTTCAGAGCGCTGCAGGAAGAGGTGAATTCATAATATATGGGAGGGAGAGTTCACTACTGTAGCCACAAGGCAAATTTAGAAAATTATTTTTAGAAATTAATCAAAGCAATATTTCTGGCTCTTCTTACTACTGGAAATTTTCTAGTAGTTGAGATTCTTCATTAAAAAGGAGATGTATTTTCTTTCTTCTTGAACTTGAGGAAGTTCTTGTGACAGGTTAATGAAAATAATATAATGAAATTTTGCGATATCTGGGATGTTCATTAAAGATAACAGAATTTATACTTTAACATGTTTTTCTGTTTGTTCCCATAGTTATAATTCCATAAAGAAGCCCAAACTAGCCAATGCAGAGAAACCACATGGCAAAGTCCATGTGAGATGTAACAGAGTCCAAGATAACAGTCATCATCAACTGCTAGTCCTGTAAGGAAACGATATTCTGTGTCCCAGTCCCTACCTTTCATGTCAGTAATCAAATTTCCAGGAATAGTGCATGAGAGGCAAACTATCTCTGCTTTTCCCTGGCTACACTTCTGAATGACAGAATGTTGAGAACAATAAGTAGATTTTTTAACACTACCTTAGTTATGGAATGATATTGACTCAACCAAAATGACAGAAATAAACTCCTTAGAAGGTTTAATCTGAGTACATAAAGTTTAGTTCTTTTCAAGAATGAATTGCTAACAATATTCACAGCTGCTCCTGCTTGTGATTCTGTAATTGTTCATTTTGGTAAAATAAAACAGTCCTTTCAACCAGATGAAGACGTCATTGTAAAAGTATTTATTTTTGACTGTTAATTACCTATTCCTACTTTATTGATTGCCCTTTGAGTCTTTAGGAGAATATACTGGATAACAGCAATTTAAAGGTGGTAGGTTTATTGTAGCTCACAATTTTGGACATTCAGTCCATGGCTGTCTGGCTCTGAGGCAGAAAAAGGTGCTGCTCAACTCATGGTGTCAGAGAATTAGAACAAGTTAGGAGACAGAAAGGAAAGGGCCAGGTGTCAGGAAGCTATTGATAAAGTTAGCATCTTCACAATTTAATCAGGTAGTCAGGAACCTCTCAATCCAGTTAAGTTTAATTGTCAAACACCATTTCAGAGACTTAAAAACATTTCTTTTTCAATATAGGAGCTCAGTATAAATTTTAAAGTCAATCCACTGAAAAGTATGGGTAGTTGTAAAACTAGATGATATTACCAATATTTGTTGTGTTAAAAATAACAAGTAAAACAGACATTATTACATTTGAGAACTCTTTGGGAATAGATTTTATCAATTAAAAGTTCTATATTGTTGCATTTGGAAAATTATAATAGTTTTCAATTTTATGATTTTCAGCAATTTTAAAATGTAACAGTAAATTTTACCATTTAGTGCCAAAATAATAATAGCACTAAAATTTTTACATTGTAGATTTTACATTATAGACTTGCCAATAATAAATGACATCAAGGGCATCCTCTTCCTGTACTGGGGATTTAAGGCAGGGCCTTTAACTGAGGTATATCCCAGGTCTTTATTTTTTATTTTAAAACAGGGTTTTGCTACTTTGCTATATTGCCAAGATTGGGCTCAAATTTGTGATTTTCTGCTTTATCTTCTAGAGTGCTAGGATTTCAGGTGTGTACCATCATACCACTTTGGAGGACCTTTCTTTATGAGGACACTTCTTAATGAAATGAAATGTCCTCTGTTAAATGTCCATGAAAACATGGCAATGTTAAGAAACAAGAAAAAATTTAATGTAAAACAATGGAAATATCTAAAATCTGAAAAGAATAAATTTTTCCTACAATCAAAATTTTATCTTCTAATTTATTCTGCTACCTGATGATGAATACAAGCTCCAACCATATGAAACAAGCTAATACTCCTAAGTAGTTGCTAGGATTTTAATATGGTGTGTGTGTGTGTGTGGTGTGTGTGTTTGCCTGTGTGTTATGTGTCTGTCTCTGTATGCACAAACAACACACACAAGCTTTGGTTATAATCACTACCAAATACTACACGAATAAGGTGTGATGATTAGATTAGAAAATCAACAAATAATTTAGGATTTTAAATAAAGTTCACATTTATGAGAATCAAAATCTTGAAAGAAGAAAACAAATCGCCCAAAAGCATAAAGAAGTTGGTGGGTCTTCATTACATGAGTGTCAATATTTTCATTGTATATATAAAAATTCAGAAACCAATGGTATTCTCACATCATTTCAAATTTTATGCCTCAAGTCAGAAATTCATATTATTTACATTGCTTATTATTTCAGAATAAATAAAAAGTGCAAATTAGAAGAAATAAAATGTCTTAAAATATGTTTAGATGTAATTTCTATACTGTTTTGAATTACAAAAAATTTACAGGATCTACAATATCTACTTTAATTTATCATCATCTACCTAGCTTTTATTCAAATTCTCTATCATCTTGCTGCTAAAATAATTTTAATTTGATACTTTTCTTAACTTTTATATCTACTTACCTATTTGCTCTCATTTATATTAAAATATTTATTGAGCATTTCTTACATCTATCCTTAGATTTTTCTCTCCATATAAGTATATCTAAATGTATATTTTTATTCCTCCTTTCACACAAAATAAATATATATCCATCCCTAACTGTGTATAGCTAGTTCATTTCTCTTTTACCTCTGTATTGTTTGTTTGTTTTTTATTGTTTTTGGTTTTCTTGTTTGTTTGTTTGTTTTTTGAGACAGGGTCTCATTATGTAATTGAGTCTGACCTGGAACTCACTATGTAGCCCAGGCTGGTCTTGAACTCACAGCGATCCTCCTGCCTCAGCCTCCTGAGAGCTGGGATTACAGGAGTGCGCCACCACGCCGGCTTCTTTTACCTCTTTATGCTATATCATTAATAGAATGTTACAATAATCAACATATCTCTTGGCTGATCAATTTTTGTGATAGGTGACTTTCAAGCAATAAAATAGTGGTTGGCTTTTTGTATATACCCTGAACCATGTTTTGTACAGTCTGATAAACTACAGTTGTGGTTCATTTTATGTTTCAAATTGTGTAAACTATAAAACTCAGATGTTTGTCAAACACAAGCCTAAATGCTGCTTGAAAAGTATATGGACATAATTAAAATTTCTGTCAGTGGAGTTTGAGATAAATTATCTTCCATCACGAGAATGGGCTTCATCCAGTCCATCGAAGGCATTAAGAGCAGGATGGAAGTCACCCAAAGAAGAAGGGATTCTGTCTCAGGGCTGAATCCTGTAACATCCACACTGTTTAGAGCTTCTAGTCCACCAGCCAGCTCTCAATAGTTCAGGCTTGGTACTCCTCAGAACTGAAGGAACAAATTCTTTTAAATACATTTGTCCAGTACTGATTTTCTCTGTACATCTGTGAGTGGTATACAGATATAATATACTATGATCTATTTTCCTAGAGAATACTGACAAAAAGAACACTGACAAACAGAACTACTAAGCCAGATTTACAATGAGTAAATTCGTTCTACTGCTAATTTTTCATTCAAGTTAAAGCCCCCAGTATTCTGTTGTTATTTTCAGGACTACTACATTAGTTGCATAATTTTAAATATCTGTACACATACAAACAGAAAAGAAATGTGCCAGAACAATGATGGTGCCAGAATAACAAAAATGATTTTATTTCCTACTCTGTGTAAATTTGCCTGACAGCATTTTCCAAATGCTTTCCTGAGCCTGTATTTTACTAAAAGAAACACATGAGCTGCTATTTGTATGCATTATAGCATCTGTGCTTGACTATTTTGTTGGATTCTGAGGCTTGGCAATAACATTCCTAAAGGGAAACTCATCTACAGGTGCACAATGAAGTTCTGAACTGAAACCATTTTCTCATCTCCACTTAAATAACATCGCAAATTCAACATAGCCTGTGAATTTGTCTAACTCAGTACGATTTGTAGAAGTCCTTTTTAAGATTTTATGAATCTGTTTCCCTGACACAAGCTATAGTTAGGACTCCTGTTTTCATCTTGTGGTACTGCCAGCATTTATCTTAAAGGATGGAAAAAGACTATGAACAAGCTTATCTTCTAATAATCATCATTTTCTAATTTGTTCTTCTGTGTCACAGCTGGTGTATATCCCAAGAGTGCCCCCAAAACGGGACAGTACAATAGACAAAATATTTTCTTTCACAAGAAAGTAATAATTAATTTCAAGGCCAAAAAATAAAATTGGTACTATAATCATAAACAATGAAATAATATGAAGGAAAAATTATGCTGTTTATTTTTATGAATAGCTGAACTTGAAATTTTTTTTTAAATCTACAGTTATTGGCTACAATTAGCAGGCTGTTAGTTCTAGATCAGACTGCTCTTGGCATCCAAGAAGAAATCAATTACAAAAATTACTTGAATTAGAACAGCAGGAAAGCCCCATGTTAAGATCTGCCTGTCAATTACATTAGAATCATTTCAACTGTGGATGCTAGAACTATGACAGGAGCTCATATTTTTAGAGAATACACAAGGTTAAAGTGTACATTAATCATTAGAACACAGCTTGGTTTTTGATAAAATGGGATTGCTGGATTTATAAAGAAAATTATTATTGTGTTATAATTTTAATAAAATCTGTCAAACTAAGTTATTTAATTTCAATTACATAAATTCAAATATTAAATAATTGCTATAATGTGAAATCTATAAATGTAAGAAATTCAAATCTGATGTTCTGATTTAAAATCTAAGTCCTCCTTTTAACTAAAATAATGAAAGGATGAAATTCAAGTAATTTTTTCAAAGGTCATAATAGCATTAAATTGTATTTGAAAAAATTTAATGCCTATAGTATTAATTACTTTTTTAATTGCAATTCACTTCGTCTAAAACCCTTGTTGATAAATATTATCTTAACTGGTTTGTGTTTACCATAAGTAATTTATGGCTTTTAACACAAAATGTTAGTCCATTACTAATTCAATTTTCATTGTTCCATATCTTTCATTCATGATGCTATTGTTATAGACAATGGATATCTAAATTTTATTCTACCTAATGACAATTTTTGTACCAAGAAAATATTATTCAGACCAAATGGGTAGTAGAAATCAGGCTTTATTAGGTTTATTTCTGTGACATGATGCATTATGTTTGACCTGATGTATACATTTTGAGACTTAATGGGATTTTTTTTAGTAGACATGATCAGTGACTAATAAAAAGGTTAGCCAAATCCACCCCACTGAATATTCTGGGTAGAAGTGGAAGAGTTCATACAATGCAGGCTGGAAGGCCACTCCCCTCCACCCACTTGAGTTTGGGCAACATCCCAGGGCCGTCTCTCCTTCTGCTGCTCCATGGCACTTAATGAGAATGCAGCAAACCCTTCTTGAAAGACCTTAACTCAGGGTGAATCAGTTCTGTTCATATTTCTGTTAATCTTACCAGGACTCAAAGAGAGTGACCAGGTTTCGGTGCATCTCCTTAAAAATCTGAAAGACTGATTTATCTTTGTGCTTTTTGATTTCATCGTCCCAGAACCAATTTTCTGTTTGTGGTACATTTTTGTTTCTACTGGCACAGATCTGCCCTGAGCATAGATTCCTATGATATTCCATAAATTGCAGCTGTTTTGCTTTCACCATTGGATATAAGCTTGCAATTCTTTGCTCACCATACACAAAAGCCTGGAATCTAACTGTTAGATGGGGTATCAGAACCACATTAAATATCTTCAGTGCCCAAATGGTCAATATCTATACAAACTTTTCCTATTCCAATATTCTTTTTTTAAATTTGAAGCCATTCCTTTATTTCTTACCATGATACAAGGCCAGGGAAGCGGAAAATAAATTCAAAATCATATTAAAGACATTTGGCCAATATTCAAATTCAAAGCTGTGACTAGAAAGTTCATATGTTATAAAGGTCTAAAAACACTCTTCTCTGGGGAAAAAAAACTGTGATTCTTTATACTTTTGAGTTAATACAAATGTAGAGGCCTTCAGCATAGCTATGTACTACATACAGACAAAGGAATTTCTTTAAATCATCTAAGATTTTATACAGTAAGATCAGTTTTACTCTACAGAAGTGTCATATCTTTTCAATAGTGTGAAATTACAATCTTGAGAATATATATTTCTAAAGAAAAAAATTAGTGTTCTACCTAATTATCCCTTAGTTAACTTCTGTGTTAATATTTATTTACTTATTTTATATTACTTTTATTAAATCTTACCATAAAATCACTTTAGGATATCAAGGTACTGTTGTGAAAATTCTGACAATGTAAGAAATTATTGGAAAAAGTTAAATGCAAAACATAAAAGAAAGAAAAAACTTTTGTGGAGTGTATAATATTTTAAAGTAAAAGTAAAAATTCTTATTAATTTACAAATAAGACATTTGAATTTTCAGTTGTTTTCGGTTTCCATTTTGAAATTACTTAAAGAAATACCTCAAAATGAAAATGGTGGATATGATAATTTTATAGATGTACCAAATTTGGCTTCTTTTATTAAAAATCTTTACCTTAAGACTCTGGCATAAGAGAATTTTTTTGTCTGCCCAGTTCTTGGCTTGACTTACCTTTTTTTTTTTTTTGTTTTGAGACAGGCAGGGTCTCACTACGTAGTCGAGACTGACCTGGAACTCACTATGCAGCCCAGGCTCATCTCAAACTCACAGCGATCCTCCTGCCTCAGCCTCCAGACTGCTGGGATTACAGGCATGAGCCACCACACCCAGCTCTTTGACTTACTTCTTTTAATTACATCTCAAAAGTAAACTTTTCAAATTAGCTACTACCTTTTATATATCACACATAAATTCATGAGTACATAGACACATATAGCCACCACGCTGCTTCTTCAAAAAACGATGGCATCCTATAATTACATACATTTTTTGATCACTTAACTTTCCCTTTTTGAAAATGAACTCCATTGAAAGAAATAATTTTACTTTTTGTTTGCTTGTTTTGGATATCTCAATTGACCATCACAGTCTTTGGCATACATTTTGGACACAGTACATTTTATTAATTGAATTATATTTTTCCTTAAAATTAGATAGATAAGAGGGTGAAATACAAATCACATTTTCTCTCACTGCTCCCATAAATTACCAATGTAATTTTTCTTTTCAATACTTAATCACAACTTTTAAAACTAAACTCTTCAGAATTTCTTCACAAGTTGAAATAAAAAGAGACAAATGACCTAAGAAAATATACTCTGAATAATAAAAAAGTCTTATTGTTTACCATGTTTGGTCTGACAATAAACAGAACTTTCTTTTCAAGCATTATTTAATCAATGGCTATATTAATCAGAGGAATTATCTTCTAAGCATTATTAAAACTATCTGTAAAGTAGAAAATACGATTCTCACTCTCAGTAATAATGCTAGCTGTGGCCTTTTTTGTAGTGGAATAAATTGTCATCTTCATATAAAGAAGAAAATTCCCCAATGCCAGAAGTCAAAGAATTTAATTACATATTAGTTTTAATATTTCAAGGCTTTTTCAATTTGTTTTTCTTGTTCATCTAAATTTAGTAAGCATTAATTTTGTAAATAAAAGCAGATTAACATTGTAGGTAATTTAATTGATTATTAGAAGCAACTTCCATATAAGTTTACACTAAAATTTCATTTACACTGTTTGAATGCTTCTCTTTCAGAACTCTCTGACATGAAATATTTTAGATAGAAAATTTATCTTTGAAAAACCAGATGGAATTAAAGAAATAATCTTGCTAAACAAGGGCAATTTATCAATAACTTGGAAAACCATGGGATAATACACAAGATCAATATTGTAAAGTATTTAATACTTATTTAATATAGTTACACACTAAAAATAATCTTAATCAAGAATACACAAAACATAAAATTAACTGTAGTGTTGTAAAATTCAGTTATGTCAATTAAAACCTGAAGAAGAAATCAGCAAATATAGATTAAGGAATTACTGGGGGGGTCTTTAAAATTTCAAAGTTTAAAAATATTGGTTACTTACTTTTGTCTTTCAAAATACTCCTTTAATATTTTAAATCACTAACTCTCAAACATAATATGCTATTCAATAACAGTTTACACTCCAATACTTAAATGCTTTTTATAGAACTTTTCCTCCCCAGTTCCAGATTGATAACTTTATTTATCAGGATCTTCAGCATAACAGAACCAATTGGACATAGTTTTTATAAACATTTACAAGGAGATTCATTTGGGGTTTTGGTTAAAGTGATTACAGAGTCTAAGAAAATCCATAATACACCCTCAACGATCAAGAGATCCAGGGAAGGCAGTGGCATAATATTTTCTGAGTCTGAAGGTTGGAAAATCTGGAAACTCAAGACCACAGCTGAAGACTTGAAAAGTAGGCAAGATCGTGGCATTAATTCTGGAGTCTGAGAATTTGAGAATCAGAAGCTGTGATGTCTAATGGAACCAGAGATTCATGACCCACCTAAAGAAGTGAGAGTGAATTTACTGTTCCTGTGACATTTGATTCTTCAAGATACTTATTTACATTTGTTCTTTACTAAGTTCACTGATTCGAATTTGAGTCTCTCTTTCTCGCTCTCTCTCTCTCTCTCTCTTTTTTTTTTTTTTTTTGTGGCACCCATGATCAAACTCAGGACCTTCTGCTTGCAAGGCAGGTGGTGGCACCACTGAATTAAGTCCCTGGCCCAAATTTGAGTCTCTTGTGGAATCAGTGTCACAGACATGCCCAGAATTTTTTTTTTTTTTTTTTTTTTTTTTTTTGGATTGAACTTGGGTCCTTGTGCTTGCAAGTCAGGCCACCAAACCACTGAGCTAAATCCCCAGCCCTTAGAATTTTCTTTTAATCCAGCTATCTTCACATCTTTTTGCTCAGTCATATTTAAACATAAAATTAACCATCATATAATCTCCCAATATCTATTTCATTTTATATTCTCCCAGGCGTTTTGCCACCAAATACTTAAAATGTTTATTAAATGTTTTGCTGTGTGCTACCTAACTGCTATAGAGACAATGGGAAAATAATTGTAAATATGAGAGGCTTACTTTTAATGCGTAAAAATATTATTGCAGTTTTCAAAGTCATCACAACTAAAATTGATAAATGAAAAATAAAGAATCTTATAATACAAAATGCTTCCAAGTATATCAAAAGGCGCATCACAAAAGAAGCCAGATTTTTAATTTTTTAATCATGAATAAATGTGTGTGTAAACATTAATAAAATATGCCTGCACATGCCTGTAATCCCAGCACTCGAGAGGGTCAGGTGGGACGTTCTATGCAACACCAAGGACAGCCTGGAGTATTTAGTGCATTTAAGGCCTTCCTGGACTGGTAGCATAACTCTGCCTCCAAACAAAAACAAAAACAAACCCACAAAAAGTAAAGAAGAAGAAGAAAACACCAATAAAATAAATAAGCTGTGTGAATAAGTTCTGGAAGTGTGTTATATATCACATGCAGAAGTGAAGGTGAGCAAAAATATCCCTGTCCTTCCAAAGATCAGACATCTGTATTCGGATCACAGTCTTTTCTTATGATAAGTGTACAAATAGTGGGTGGACATTGTTGTTTTATCTGTCCCATTTTGGGAGAAGTCCCTCCTCTATTTGAAGCTATAACCAGGCTATATCTTGAGCAAAGCTCTATTCATCAGTCTTCAATTTTCTCTTGTTGCTCCTTTTGAGCAACATTAAAGCCCAGGACATCTGAATCCAACTGCATATCTAGAAAACATAAGAATGTGACACCAAATACTATGATTTGAATATTTGCTGTCTTAAAAAGGCTTTTGGAAGTGACCGGATCACTTTAAAGTCATCAGTAGACTAATCAACTGGTGAGGTCATAATTTGATGACATTATTGGAAGGTGATGGAAATAAGAGGCAGGGGCTGGTAGAAGGGATTACATTGTGGGGACGCATCTTAGGCACCCTAGCTGGACCCAAATGCATCCTCTCTTCCTCTTTCCCTCACTTCCTTTGCTTCTTGGCTACTATGAGCACCTAGCTGTAGTTTATTCTCTCCTTACATTATGAAACTTTGCCTTGCTTTAGGCCACATGCAATGGAACAAGCTGAGTGAGGATGGGCAAAATCTATGAAACCATGAGTTGAAATAAATATTTCTTCCTTTAAGTTGTTTCTCTCATGTATTTTGTTCATAGTGACAGAAAATTGACTAAAACACCAAAGTAAATCATACGATCAGAAAAAAAAATATTCAGAGAAAACCCTCAGTTCACTGCTCATCCTGACCTTTACCAAAGATAGCCTACTACGGTAATTTTTTAAAAAGCAGTAAATAAAAATAAGGAAAAACTCCTTGAGATGAGAAGGAATCTAGTTTCCACTTTAAAACATGTTAAATTTCAGTATCTTGTTTGTAGTAACCATGGGTGGGGGAGAGAGAGAGAGAGACAGAGACAGAGACAGAGACAGAGACAGAGAACAAAAATAAAGTATAATCAATTCAAAGGAAAAACTTAAAAAGAACCTATATTAAAAATAGATCTAATGAAAGATACTCTAGACAAAATGTTGAATACCAGTTTCATAAAGAAATGCAAATACTTGAAGTATGAAGAAGAGAAAAAACCAATAAAATTATATATGAAGAAAATGAAGATATCGCTAAAGAGGTAACCCTCCCCTCAAAATAAAACCAAAAGGAATTCTAGAGCTGAAAGTATAATAAATGACATAGGACTTGATGAATTCAAAGTTATAGAAAAAGAATCACTGAAGCTGGAGACAAAACAATGGAATTAGCAAGCCTGCAGAACCAAGAGAAACAACACTGAAAATAAAATGAATAGGCCCGAGGAAACCTGGGGCATGTCCACAACATGTGTACTGCAAGAAGTGCAGAAAACCAGATAGAAAGGGGGAAGAGATTATTTGAATGAATAATGGCTGAAAACTTCCTACATTTGATAAATGACATGAATATAAACATTCAAGAAGCACAGTGAGCATAAGACAAGAATACCTCAAGGACACCCACAAAAGAAAACCCTAATCAAACTTTCAAAAGTGAAAGACAAGAAATTGTGCAAATATAAGAGAAATTATTTGTTATGTAGCAAAGATCTTTAATGACATTATTGGCAGACTTCCTCTTATAAGACTGAAAGCTACATGTAATAGGCCAATAAATTCAAAGTGCTAAAAAATGCCAATCAAAAATCATATTTCTGGCAGAATTGTCTTTCAAAAGTGAAGAAGTTATGACATTCCAAGAAACAAAAGCTGAGAAAGTTTGCTTCCCTGGACCAGCCCTTCATGGAATGCTCATGGAGTCCCAGGGAGCAAAATGAAAGGACATTAGGCAATAACTTGTCACTGTAGGAAGTAGTATGTCTCAATCAAGACTAAATGCACAGATAATCCTACCAGCTAGTTTTCTTGTAACAATGGCTTTTAACTCTGTTTCCTTTCTTATATGACTTAAAGTCTAGACACAGGTTTTGTATGAGGTACTGACTTTGTCAGGTACTTTGTATTAATATACTCTGACACTGAAGGTAAATAAAGATATTATAAGAAAACTACATATCAATGCTTGAGAATATTAATGATGAAATCCTCAATGGAATACCATCAAATGCAATTCAGCAGCATATTTTAAGTATTATTTGCCATGACTCAATGTTATTTAATTCCTAGAACATTTCAATATATAAAAATCAGAAGATGTATCACTTTCGGGGAGTGAGCAAAAGAAACAAAATATAGAAGTTAAATTAATACAGAGAAATCACCTGACAAAATCAATTCCTTTTCCTGTCAAATACAGAAAATAAAGTGGTTGAGAGGATTAGGGAAAAAAAAAGCCTCAACATAAAAAAGCCACGTCATATATGGAAAACCCACAGTACTAATCCATTATAGAAAGTATTCACTTATTTTCCTCAAAGATCAAGGATAAGAATTCCCCATTCTCATTATTTGTATTTTTTAAACATGGTACAGGAAATTCCCACCCAGTGAAATAAGGCAAGAAAAATTTTAAAATTTATTAAAATTGGAAAAGAGGGGCCGGGGATTTAGCTTAGTGGTTCGGCGGCCTGTCTCGCAAGCGCAAGGACCCGAATTCAATCCCTGGCACCAAAAAAAAAAAAAAAAAAAAAAGGAAATGAAATATAGTTATCTTTGCCCATATGTAATATAATCTTAGGTAGAACAACCTAGTTTATAAAATACTTTTTTCTATTCGAAACATTTATTTTTTAATTAATTTTATTGGTACATTTTAGGTATACAATTCATAGACATTTATCATTGGAAATTTGCACCTTTACATGATACATCGTAGTTCTTATAGTTTTGCCCATTCCCCTGCCTTCCTTCAAAGACTCTACCCCTCGCTATTTACAAAGACTGTTTCCAGTTTTTCATTTCCTCATATTAATTCCTTTCCTTTCTTTCCTTTCCCTAGCTGTTGCACTTCCAGGTACCCTTTGCTCCTTAATACTCTTAAAGAAAATAATGCCAGCAATGTAGCAAATATGAATTCCTTTCTTCTTTCCTTTCCCTAGCTGTTGCACTTCCAGGTACCCTTTGCTCCTTAATACTCTTAAAGAAAATAATGCCAGCAATGTAGCATGTTACAATGGCAAGAAACACATCATTTTTGTCTCTATGAATAGCAATGGAGAGTAAAGTATCTGAAAAAGAAGTTATGAAAATGTTTCCTTTTCTAATAATAAGCAAAAGAAAAGAATGGTTACAAGTTAAAAAACAGAGTTGACAGACCTGTGCAAATAAGAATATAAAATGTTGCTGAAAAAAGCTGAAGGAGGCATAAGTTAATGATTATATGACTATCTTACATGTGGGAAAATAATACTACTCAGAATACCTACAAATTCACTGCAGGAAAAAAAACAAACAAATGATGTTTTCATTTGAAATGGAAAACATGGTAAAATTCACATGAAATCCCAAGGGATCAGGAATGGTCAAAATGATCTTAGAAAGAAGAATAACACTGAAAGATTTGTACTTTCTGAGTTTGAAATTAGTGCAAAGCTACTATAGCCAAAATAGCATAGTATGGCATATAAGCAGACACATGGACCAAATGAACTTAATAGAGAGCCCAGAAACAAACCTTCACATATAGGGCCAAATGATTTTTGACAAGTATAAAAATTTTAGTATGAGGCAAGGACAGTATTTGCAAGTACTGATGTTGACAGAGCTGGAATTCCACATACATCAGAATCCAGTGGGACTATTACATAAAATTGTAATAAAATATTAACTCCAACTGAGCATAAAAATTCATTAAATGTGAAACCTAAACACACAAATCTCTTAGAAGAAATTGTATGGCAAATTCTTCACGACATTTGACATGTGAATGATTTTGACTATAACACCAAAGACACTGGCAACAAAAGAAAAAAATGAACAAGTTCACCTCTGAATTTTTTGCACTGTGCATCAAAAGACTACCTACAGAGTAAAAAGGCAACTCAAGGAATAGAAAATAATACTTACAAAAAATACAATGAGGGATTTAAAATAGAGAACTCTTATATCTAATAACAAAACCTACACTGGTCATTTGAGAGATGCACCCATGTTTATAGTGGAACAGTTTGTAATAGCTAAAACTTGGAAACAGCCCTTTTGCCCATCAGTGGAGAATGGATAAAGATGTGTTTTTTCTATAAAATGGAGTACTACTCAGCCATAAAGAATGAGAAATTAGAGTCATTCATAGGAAAATGAATGCATATTGAGAATATACTCTTAAGTGAAATAAATAAATCACACGTGTAAATACCAAATAATTTCTCTGGTGTGAAAAACTATAATTGTAAATATGATCCTAATGGTATGATTGACAATGTGAAATAGGAGAAAAAGGGCTAAAGGTGTAGGGGAAGTGGGGAGGGTAGGGGAAAGGAAGTAAGGGAAAATATATATGAGAAAATGAAAAAAAATGGAAATAAAGTGTTTGTAAGTGGGGAAGGGAGGAGGGGGTGAAGAGAGGGCATGGACGAGGGGAGAAAAACGAGAACCAAGACCTGTCATGTAGAGGTACAAGATCCCAAAGATGAATGTAACTGTACTGTATACCTAAAGTGTACCAATAAACTCAATGAGAAAAATAAAACTGAATAATATGATTCCTAAGTGTGTAGAGGACTTGAATAGATATTTTTTCCAGAAAATATGCACAGCTGTGCAATAAGCACTTTGAACAAATCACGGAAATCACTTACTACTAGAGAAAAGCAAATCAAAACTATAAGATATTACTTCACATCCCTTAAAATGGTTGTTAGAATATGACAAGGATGCTGAAGAAGTAGAGATTTTATAGGGCTTGTTTATATTCAACAATCTAAAAAACCATAGCTTATATTATAGAAAATGTAATGGTTCTTGAAAAACATAAAAGTAGAATTATCTTATCATCTTGCCTTTTCATTTCTGGTAATATACCTAAAAGAATCGAATGCAGTTTCTCAAAGAGATATTTATAAACCTGTGTTTAACACAACATTATTCACAATAATTAAAATGTGTAAGTAACCTAAATGTTCATTGACTAATCTATAAACAAATTGAATTATGTATATATGATGAAATTCTATTGCAAGTAAAATAAGAAAAAAAGTCTAATATGTTATGAGATAAATAAAACTTGGGAATAATATTAAATAAAATAAATCAGTCACAAATATGCAATTGCTATATGAATCTATTAATATGAATTGTTTAGTATAGTCAAAATCATTAGAACATAACAAATAATGGTTGCTAGGGCGTGAGGGAAACAGGAATGTGGGAATTTAACAAATGCACAACTTCACTGACATGCAAAATATTATACTGATTCCTTATGTGATAGTTATGCAATAAGGGTATACTTGATATTGAATTATACCCTTAAAAAATTAAAATGATGAATGTTGTATTATGTAATTTAGTGCAAAAATTAAAAGCTATATATTTTTAATTGGCAATTGAAAATGATTCAGTTAATGGTGCAGAGTTAGAAATTTCCATAATTTATTGTTTTTCTAAGCATAGCTAATTAAAATTGACGGATGAAAATACAGACATGTCACAGAAACAGTTTTTAAAATCCTTTCAAAAATATTAGGACAAATCAATTTTCAACATGTGAGAGCATTCTTAATAATACAAGATACTGCTTGTATTTTACTGAACTCATTTTACAGAACAAACATTTAATCATAAAAACATAAAAATATCAGACTCACACACACATTCTTTTACATACAAACACGTGTAAACAGATGCATGTGCTCAAATACACACAGTCTAAACTTATTCATAAACTGAGGGATACAAGGCAATTGACCAAATGATTGAATATAGGTAATTCCATGATTTAAATTTTAATGTCATATTTAAAAATGAGAAATAGTGAGAAAAGAAGAGAAAAATATTTTATCTATAGAAAACATTACAATGCATGATATTCTTGATAAAAATGTTGTCTTAAGATTAGAATTACAATTTCTACATATTATTCAGAAAGTTGACGAAACATAATTTGTTTGATTGGCAACATGACCATTATACATTATTTAAGACATTTTAGCCAAATGCATAGAACTGGAATAGGAAATAAGATGACAAATATGAGAATAATAGAGAAGTACTGGTGTTCATAGATAATGCCGCCAATAAAACAAATTCTCAAAAGTCAACATTAAAAGAACTCAGTTACATGGACCAGGAAATAATTGCACAAAAATTGAAAAAAATTAGTAAACCAATATTTATTGTAGTGATATTTTTGTGAATGAAACTCTGGAAAATAACATAATTTCCAAGAAAAGTAAATCATTGAAGAAATTATTGGAAAGCAATTACTATAATACTACACAATGATTAAAATAATATCCTACATTCATAAGTGTGCAATATTGAAAAAGATTGCTACTGAAGTAAACAAGTTGCTTTATACATTTCAAAGTGAAGTCATTATTTAAATAAATTTTTCACATATATATATATATATCTTTCTATGCTCTTTAAATGTTAGTACTTTCTAATAATTAATAAAAAAAATCACAGTGTGTCTTAAAATAGTATAAAATTAGGTAGGAGAATTTAATAAAGAAAAGTCATCCAGTTTCTAAATGTATTTGCTATACAATAAATGTCATTTTGCATTAAGAAAATTATCAATAAATTATGGTAGTATGCAGAATTTTATGACAAATTCTCACCTAATGGAACTATCATAATTGAATAGATATATGTAATGATGTTTTCTGCTACCTAAGAGTAAATAGAAGATAGATTGCTTGAACGATACTGTTGTCAGAAGAAGATTCTCTCACCAAAAGGAAGCAATGAAAAATGGATACCATCAAAAACATCATTTTAGAACTGTAGAAATTGATCAGAGCTACATAGGACATGAAAAGCTCATACTAAAGTAAACCTACAAAGTCTTCCGCAGCTTGTTACCTGTAGAAGGTCTATGTTGGCTGATTCCATCTCCTCGCTGTCTCCACTGCCCATGCATGGTGGTAGCTGTGAAGAGGGGCAGCATCGTCATAAAGGTGAGAAATGTCTAAGTCATCAAGAGAGAACTGCAAGCAAAAGCACCCTACTCACAGTCAGTGTTGAAAACAGTTAAGAATCTCAGTGACAAAGCACTACAGAGGAGACAGTCTCTGGAGAGACAGGGGAGCAAGTCACTACACAATAAACCAGTTTTTCTCAGGGAAAATGAGCACCTAATGAGGGTAACTGTATTATATAAAATTTCCATTTTTTAACAACAAACAAAAATAACAATATTAAAAGAATCAGATGTGTGTCATCATATTAGGGCATGAGCAAAAACAAAACAAAAATCCCAGTGAAGCAAGAGTCTGGCAGGATCATCGGAAGATGTACAACAGGATCACTACAAATGTTCTTAAAGAACTAAAGGAATCTGAATTTAAAGAATGAGATAAATGCATTACCATCCTCATCAAATACAGACTACTACTAAAAGGAAGAAGGGAAAGGAAGAAAAAAAAGAAATTCTCATGGAGTGCAAAGAAAAGGAACAATACTTTTAATGCAAAATTCACTACAAATCAAATATTTTAGGCAAATAAACAATCCGCAATTTTGAAGCCACTTCACTAGCTCAATCTGGAAACAAAAAAAGTAAAAAATAAAAATGGGAAAAGAATGAACAGAGGCTCAAAGACCTTTTTTTGGACATCTTGAATTTGCATTTAAAATGCTTATATCTGGAGTCTGAGAAGAGATAGAAAGGGGGAAAGATAATTTATTTATTTTAAGACATAATGACAAGTAAAATCTGTCACTCACAGCATATTTAACCTTGCAAAGTGTTTTTCTTTTGATATGAGAGACCTGAACATAAATAATTTAAAAACCAAAATAAAAGTATTTTATGAACAGGGAAGTAGACTGTAGGGATGGGAAGCGGCCAGGTGAAGCGGGGAAAGGGGAGGGCCGGATGCAGGTAAGGAAAATTGATCAAGATGGGTCACGTATAGGCACCAGCCCCATGAGCAGGATAGAACTATTATGTATCACAAGCATATATGAGTGAATTGTGGGGGATCTAATTCATTTTGAGTTCTTTATATACTGTTCGTGTGAGTCCTCTCGCCATAGAACAGCTGGCAATTTCTTCACCCATTTTGTAGATATCGTCCCTCTGTTGGTTGTTTCCTTTGCCGTGAAAAAGCTTTTTAGTTTGATATCATCTCAGTTGTTGATTATCAGTATTATTTCGTGTGCCACTGGGTTTCTGCTCTGGAAGTAGGTACCTACACCTATGTGTTTGAGAGTTGTACCTACTTTATCTTCCAGCAGATTAAGTGTTTCTGTTTTCACATTTAAATCTTTGATCTACTCTTTATTTTAGATCCTCCAAAATAAAAGACTCAATCAAAATACTCAGAAGACGTACTAATGGCGAGTAAATGCGTGAAAAAAGGCTCATCGTCAATGGCCGTCAGAGAAACGCTAATTAAATGTACTGATTTACCGTGCTACCTCAGAAACAATGGCTACCACAAAAAGCTAATAAGAAATGCTAATGAGGATTTGCGGGGAAGGAGCTCTTCCGCTTTGTTGGTAGGACGTAAACTAATAAAGCAGCTATAGAAATCTGTGTGGAGTTCCTTAAAAAACTAAAAGTAAAAACCCATTTGACACAGCCGTCCCCTTCTAGATACCGTCCCAGATGAGTTAAATCATCATATTGCAGGGAGACACGTATACCTATGTTTACAGCAGCACAATTTACAATAGCTAGATCTTGAATACTCTGCATATGTACATCAACAGATGCACGAATGAGGAAAATGTGGAATTATACAGCACGGAGTAGTCCATCGCCATAAAGAAAGATAAACTCGAGGCATTCGTAGGTGGCTGGATGAAACTTGATAATATTATAATATAATGTTAAGTGAAATAAGTCAAATGCACAAGCTCAAACGTATAGTTTTGCTTAATGAGAAAAAGTAGAGCAAAATAGAAGAGATACATAGGAAGTAAGGAGAAATTCAAACGTTTCCCTAATTTACATATTTCATTCTTTCAAAAATATTTTAATATATACTCTAATTTGTTTCATTAATGCTATTAGTTTATCTTAGTTCACTGAAAAGAAAGTTTTGTGTTATCTGTTCTTTTTTTAGGCTGAGCATGTAGCTCGTTGTAAGAATTTTCATGGCTTATGCCGTATATACTCTGAGTAAATACTTTGAACATAGTGATATACAGTATATTACCTATTGCTAGTCTCTTAACATTTTCTTAGGAATTTTTGTATAATTTTTTCAAAAAATAAAGATTAAATTTTACAAAAGAAATAATGGAAAAAATAGTGTTCCAAATGTGCACAAAAATATACAACTGCATATCTAAAGTGTTCAATGAACTAAATTGAAAGGTTCACATCTAGACACAACGAAATAAATTGTCAAAAGAAAAACAGAAAGTCTTTAAATAATCAAGAGTAAAATGATTCATTCAAGGTTCATTACATACCACAAAACTCACTCAGATGAATGCAGACTTCATATTAGAATCAACAGATGTCAAAAGGCGAGCATTAAAAAGATTATGACAGAAGTTTATGGACAAGTAGCAAGTAAGATGCAAATGTTAAACATTTGCTTTTATAGTTACTTCAGTGAACATTCTTAATTCATGGGTTGCATTATTATATTTTGCTATTTTAGTATTCATATTCTTGCTCCCATACTTAGCTTTTGATAAGAATGATTCAATGTTTGACTTGTAAAACTGTGTTCTCTTATAAAAATCTGCCTACCAAGGAAGCATTGAACATTAAATCTAAAGAATATCTCTGTCCATAAAAATATATGTCTGTATTATATTTCCTATTTTCATTGAATGTTCTTGTTAGCTAAATGTCATAGCAATACGCTGTTAGGGTGTTAGTCATTTGCAATTACTTTATTCCTGTCCACCTACCTACCTTTTTAAACTCTATTCTGATTTAATGACTACTGTAAAAGTTACAAAGCCTGGGATGATAGTAATACAGAAGAAAGAGCCTCAAACAGAAAAGGGACTTCAAAACAGCATAGATATTACTTCTAAATAAGTAGAGACTAAAAATAATATTATTTATGGACATAGGTATAAAATAGTATTTATTTTATTTTTTGCAGAGAATGAGGTAGCAGGGTGTATGAGATCATACATCACATCAGATTAAAATGCCTTATACAAAGCAGACAGAACACATTAAATTATTTTCTATATTTTACTTTCCAATCATATTTGTTTCATAGTTTCTTCCTTTTTCTCTGTTCTTGTAGCTCAGATTATTGACGGAACTTGGCGAAGTTCCATCCTAGCATAATTCCTCAAATAAAATAATAAAATTATTTCAAATAAATCTAGACAAACTGACATAGAAATTTCACTAACTACTTAGGTATTTATCTTTTGCCAGCTGTAGATATTGTGACGGTATTTATTGAAAAACTCCATCCACTTGCTTTATTACTACAAATTAAATTTGCCTCCTTAAAAAGCTTTAGCTGTAGTGGATCATCCTGTGATCCCAGAACTGTGAGAGTCAAGGCAGGAGGAGAGCAAGTTTGATAGGGTGACTAAGTGAGTTAGTGAGACTCTGTCTGAAAATCAAAACTACAGTAACGGCTTGGGGATGTAGCTCAGTGCAAAAACCCTGGGTTTGATTCACAGTATTATCACAGAAAAAAAGAACAAGTTTTGGTTTACAGGTAATTAAAAATACATCACATGATATGTTATGAAATGTCAAACCCATAAGAGATTAAATTTCTCTTCAATAAAACTTAAACAATTTAATATTTCAAATTGAATAATAATGTCTAGTATGGTCTTTGAACAGAGCATGTTAAAATAATTTGTTAGCAAAGAATAATAAACATTTTTAAAATTATTTTTATTTTTCATGTTTATTATACATAATGATTACATTCATTACTGGAATTAGTACATGTACGTAACACAATTCATCCTTTTTACTTACCCTTTCCCTCTTCTTCCTTTAACACTAGGTGCCCTTCCCATGGGCAAGGGATTAACTTCAGTAATTCTATTTCTTTATTTATTTTCTCTTTTTTTTTTCAGCTTTAATTGAGTTTATTGGTACATTTTAGGAATACAGTACAGTTACATTCATTGTTGGGCTCTTGTACCTCTACATGACAAGTTATTTTCTCTTTTAATCATTTATACATTGTGTTTCTCTGGTAAGAGAAACCATATGACATTGAATGCTCTCTGCCTGATCTATTTCACTTGGCATTGCTGTTCCAATGTTTCCCCATTTCCTAAAATGACTCAAATTTATTCTTCTTTATGGCTAAGAAAACTCTCTTGTGTATGTATATATGCCAAGTTTTCTTTATCCATTCATTACTTAATGGGCATGTACTCCAATTTCTAGATTCACAGAGCTATTATGAGTTATGCTGCCATAAACATGGATATGCATGTATTTCTGTAATATTGATGTTTTTATCACTATGAAAATCAGCATGAGGATGCCTCAAATAACTAAAAATAGAAATTCCATTAGGCTCAGGTATTCCTTTCTATATATCTTCCTGAAAAGGATAAAAAGAAAAATAACTTAAAATGAAAGTCAACAAAAATTTGTTTTGAATTACTCTGCCATGTATGATATAGGAAATTATATTACAATTAATGGCATTCAAGTTTCTCCCCCAAATCCTTAAATCTCTGAATTTTATGCCACAGGTAACACCCCAATTTGGTATATCAAATATTAATATGTAACTGTATATCAAATATTAATAATTACTAATATTTTTGCATCTTTTGATAACTCAATGCTCTATTACAACTCTGATACTAAATGTGAAGCATGTTATGAATGTTTGTAGATTTCAGCTGATGTCTAAGCTGTGTCTTACTGTTTGTCACTTTATCTATCTGGTAGGGCAAAGTAGATATTTCCAAAATCCCACTTACACGTAAATTTGTAACTACTGAGAGAACTGTTTTCAAAAGAAGAAAGTCTGAGTCAGAAATGTAGATTATCTGAACATTAAAGACTAACAACAATAGTAAAGTTTCTTTTTATTTGAGTTTTGATAAAACTATATATTTGATAATAAGATATGAACATCCAGATATTTCCAGAGGATAATATCAGAGTAACTTAGATATTCACAGTGCAAGCTTTTTTTCTGTATAATAGATTTTAGTCAATGAATATAATTTTGACTCTGAGCAGAATGGCAGAGAATTTAACAGGCTTGAAAATATACATCTCAAATTTTGGAAACTGATTATATTTCCTTAGATGGGAAAAGGAACTCTATTAATGTGATTTTAAGTATAGATGGAGGATATTATTCAGAATTATCATAGTGTGACAAATAACTATAGAACAAGTGTCCTTCACAATGAGGGGGGCAGAATAAAGAAAAAAGAGAGTTGTAACTCCATTAGAAAAAGAAATGGAAAAATGAAAAACAATGCTGGTTTTGAAAATTGAGGAAACCTAACGATTCTGGAGGATGGTGAAAACCAAAAACTCTAAAGAAACCAATTTTCTTTTGTATGGGAAAACAGCCCTGCCTGACACCATCCTGCCATCCAATGAGATTCTTATTACTTAACGTCTGAAGTATAAAACTTATCTAAGAGAATAGATATTTTCTTTTTTTAAGCCACCATTAACATAGTGTTGTAAAACAGCAACAAAAAACTAATGTAATGCATCAGATTAAATAATTTATATGGATATATTTTAATCAGCATATTCTAAGTTATAATACTTCATTTCATCCTGTATGAATGTCACCACTTCTAAATTTAATGTGGTGGAATATTTGGGAAATGCTTTTAATCAGAAGAGTTCACAGTGACTTAATTTTCAGGTGACTACAAGTTCCTGTCGATATGAAGAAAACACTTGAATTTGTCTTAAGCTCCAATCATATTTTAAGATATTCTCTGGGTTTTCTCCTTTTGCCACTTTTAGCAAAATTGTTACATTTCTTTTAAAAATATTTTCAATATCAGCTTAATTATTCATCCTGCTAGAACAAAAATACCCTGTGAAATTTGAATAATATATGTTTTGTGGAGTGAATATTAATGTGATGATATATTGTTTGATTACATTTAAAACATATTTCTTCCTCAGGTGGAGATTATGATGGTTATAGGAAACTCACATTAAGTTCCCAATACATCACCTTGTAATAACCTTACGGTACCACAAATTTGGAACAAAAATGTGAAATTTTCCAAATGCCTCCAACTAAGCTCCTGAATGCAAGTGAGTTCCACCATTTGGATACTAGATGGGAAAGGCAAAAGTTCAACATAACTGTCTGTGACTTTGTCTTTGGCTACTGGCAACTGAAGCTCAGGGACAGCAGGGTTCCCTACTGTAACACTATAGGACTCAAACTCCAACTTCCAGAATGTTGGTAAGCAAAGGAAAGGCAGCCCTGGGTTTTCCTGTCTCATCTCCGTATTGCAGCATTTTTCCAGCCTCTTCAGTGTCAAACTGTTTGGTAAAAGTAAAGGCTATTGTACTGTGGATGTTTCTAGTGCTGACTACAGAAGTAAGGTTAGCTAAGTGTGTCAGTCCTATGCTGGTCTGGAATTCATTTGGGGAGAGGCAGCTTAGAAACACTTTCTTCAACTCTAGCAATGTTTTTGGTAAGCACAAGGTTTCCTGAATGTAATTTCTTTATGTTTAAAACTGCCTAAGAGACTTCTGTTTCCTGCAGGGATCTCTGAGTAGATCCACTCAACAAATCTGAGGATGCATTACCCATATAAAAATTACTGTGCTATTTTAAATTAAAGAACATATCTTTAATTTTTCCTTTCTGTTCTTTGCTTCCTCCCCCTCAGTGATCCCATTCTCTTTTTCCTATTTCACTAGAAAGAAAAAATTAGTGAAGAGGCTGGGGATTTAGCTCAGTGGTTCCTGCAGTCTCGCAAGCACAAGGATCTGAGTTTGATTCTTAGTACAAAAAAAAAAAAAAAAATAGGGAAGAGCTCCTAGATCTTAGTGAGCAGTGATGTGGACCACAGTGGCCCAGCTACAGGCAAGTTCAGCCAGGGCCCAACCTCAAACCCAGCAGGTTTGGAACATAGGCCCAAGCCAAAGCACACCTGGAATACAGTTGGGCAAGTGCACAAGCAAGAGCCAGTGGCTCTCCCCTATACCATCGGTAAGTACATGAAGACCCTAGCAAGGAACCTGCTCAGACACCAGGGACTGGGGTACACAGCCCTCAGCCACAGCACCTCCAAGACAATAGCTACATAGTGGGGAAGGCCCTAACCAGAGGCATGCCTAGATACCATCCCAAGTGTACACATGCTCCAGCTAGAAGCACACCCAGACATCTGGTTACCTCAAGGATCCAAAAGGCAACCATTCTGGACCCAGTAATTGGTGCACTGTTGATCATTAGAGAAAAACCCACTTGCTCTTAATTGAAGAAAAGATAAATAGCTTGCGGAGAATTGAAGACCACTGAGCAAAAAGTTGCCTCAATAAAGACACAGCAGGCTGCATCTGTGGAAATGAGAAGATAGGAAAACAAGTCTCAAAATAGGACTTCCAGATCACCTAAGGTGAGTCCAAAGGAAAATAAGATGGAATAGTCTGATGATACTCAACAACCTGGAATCTGTGAATTGGTAACAAAAGAAAATACAGAAAAAATGAAATCAGAAATAGTTTTTCAAATAACAACAGAGATTGTACCCATGGTGCAAGACATGATTAATGAATCTAAAACAGACACAGATAAAAAAAAATAGAGAAGATGAGGAACCTGATGGAATCCCAACATAGGAAACAAATGGAATCCATAAAACACATGGAAAGAGATTTCCAGGAGATTAAAAACTCCATTGAAAGTTTATGCAGCAGAATGAACCAGTGTGGACACAGAATTTCAGATCTATAAGATAGGATTGCAATTAGTGACCAGGAAAAGGAAAAACAATTCTTAAAAATAGTAAGGGGCCATGAGAAATCAATCCAGCAGCTGCTAACTGGTGCAAAGAAGAATAAGACTGATCAGTCAATGAAGAAACAGGACAGCGTGCAGATGACATAAAAAAAAAAAACGTTCACAGAAGTAAGGCAGAAAACTTCCCAAGTAAAGGAAAAGGACTTGAAATAAAGATATGAGGCATATAGGATTTCAACTATACATGATTTTAAAAATCTACACATAGACATATAGTAATTAAGATTTCAGAAACCCAACAGAAGAACAAAATACTACAAGCAGAGTAACGAAACAAATCACATACAAAGGAAAGCCCTTCACAATCATAGCAGACTTCTCAACACAAACCCTCAAGGCAAGTAGAGCTTGGAGTGATATGTTTCAAGCCCTAAAGGAAAACAGCCTCCAACCCAGACTGATGCACTCTGCAAAGCTATCTTTCAAAATTGATGGAAAAATAAGATACTTTTATGACAAAGAGCACCTGAGGAACTTCATAAATGCCAAACCAGCACTCCAAAAATTTTAAGCAATATCCAAGGAAAAATACAACAAGGATAAAAACCCCAGAAAGCCAAACAGAATGAATCCATCAGGCATGACAAGAAATTAAACTCAAGGGGGGAGAATCCAACAAAAGGAAAAGTCACAACAAGGATAAATCAATACATATCAGTTATAATCATCAATTCAACAATCAAAAGAAATAGTCTGGTAGAATGGATCAAGAAGCAAGATTAAGAATTATGTTGCATACAAGAAACACAGTTAATTAACAAAGAAACACATAGACTGACAGTTAAGGGGTAGAAAACAATACTCCATATGAAAGGAATCCGAAATAAAGCAGGAGTAGCCACATCTTTGCAGATCAAGTGGGGTTCAAACCAACACTGATCAGAGAGACAAAGGACACTACATCCTTGTAAAGATAGCAATCCAAGGTGAAGAGATGACAATCATAAATACATATGGACTAATGAACCCAAGTATATAAAAAAAATTCTAGCAGATATGAAAAATCAAATAAGTAGGTGCTGGTGCTGGAATTTAGCTCAGTGGTTCTGCTGCCTGTCTCACTAGCACAAGTACAATCCCTGGTACAAAAAAACAAAACAAAACAAACACAAACTCAAATAAGCACTAACACAATGGTAATGGAGGACGTCAATATTCCAATGTTGTAAATAGATTGATCAACTAGACAAAAAACACAACAACAATGAAATACTAGAACTAAATCAAACATTTGAACAAATGTACCTAACACTTGTTTACAGAGTATTCTACCCCACCAAGTCAGAAGACACATTCTTTTTAGCACGTTGATTGTTCCCCAAAATAGACCACATACTCATAGAATATGTCTAAGTAAGTGCAAAGGAATTGAAGTTATCCCCTTTATATTATCAGGTAATAGTGAGATGAAATTGGAGTTCAATAGGAAAAGAAACCACAAGGAATTCATAGACACATGGAAACTGAATGACACACTTCTGAATAACCAATAGGCAATAACAGAAATTAAAGAAGAAATCAGACAGTTTCTTCAATTAAATGACAAGGTCAAAAAACATATCAGAATCTATAGGACACAATGAAAGCACTGTCATGAGGGAAGTTCATGGCAATGAATACTCACATTAGGAAAATAGAGCAAGCTCAATTAAACAACTTGATGCTGAACCTCCAGCTTCTAGAAAAATAAGAGCAGGATCAAACCTCATACAAAGGGGAAAATTCTAATGAACAGCAGAAATCAATGCAATTGAGAGTATGAGTATGGTACAAAAAAATCAATGAAGCAAAGAGTCAGTTCTCCAAAATAATAAACAAAATTAACAAATCCTTAGCCAACCTTATCAAAAAAAGGAAAGAAAAAGCCCAAATCCGTGAAAACAGAAATGAAAAGGGTGAAATTACAATAGACACAGCAGAAATGGAGAGGATTATGCATTCCTATTTCAAGAACCTATACTCCAGTAAGATGGAAAACACAGAAGAAATAGACCAATTCCTTGATACCTATGAATTACCAAAGTTAAACGAAGAAGTCCTAAAAATTCTAAGCAACCCAGTATCAATCAACTAAATTGATCATGTAGTGATAAACTTACCAACTAAGAAAGGCCTGAGACCTGAGGACTTCATTACTGAAATCTACAAAGATTTAGAGAAAAACTATTGCCACTATGGTTTACACCCTGCAGTAAAATTGAAATGGAAGCAATACTTGAAAATTTATTTCTGGAAGCAAGTATCACCTTGATCCCTGAAGAGGAGAAAGACCCAAATGAAAATAGAGAGCTATGGGCCAATCTCACTAATGAACATAGACAAAAATTCCTTAATAGATATGGGCAAATACAATGCAGATGATCATCAGGAAAATCATACAACCTGACCAAGTGGGATTCATCTCAGGGTTGCAGGGATGGTTCAACATACACAAGTCAATAAATGTAATACTCTATATAAATGGAGCCAAGAACAAAAACCATACAATCACCTTAATAGATGCAGAAAAAGCATTTAACATAATCCAACATGCATTCATGATAAGAACCCTACAGAAAATTGGAATTGAGTCTCTACCTCAATCTGATAAAAGCCATCTATGAAAAACCAGTAGTCAATATCATACTAAATGGATTTAATATAGTTTTGGGAGCATTGGCCACAGCAATTAGACAAGAGAAGGAAATAAAAGAGAAAGAATAAAGATAGAAAATGAAATCAAATTATCATTTACAGATAACATGATACTCTATTTAGAAGACCCCCAAGAATTCAAGCAAAAGTCTTCTGGACTTAGTAAACAAATTTAATAAATTGGCTGGATACAAGGTTATAACACAAAAACCAATAGCTGCCCTGTACAGGAACAACAAACTCACTGAGAGAGAAAAGTGCCAAATAATTCCTTTCATAATAGCATCTGAAAAATTGAAACATCTAGAAATCAACCTAATAAAAGAAATCAGAAGTTCAATCCCTGGTACCACACACACACACACACACACACACACACACACACACACACACAATCAAAGACCTCTACTCTGAAAACCATAGCATTCTGCAAATAGAGATCAAAGATGATATCAGAAAAAGGAAAGACATCCCTTTCTCCCGGGTAGGAAGAACCAGCATAGTGAAAATTGCCATACTTCCAAAACTGCTATATAGATTCAATGCAATCCCAATTGAAATTCCAGCAGCGTTCTTCACAGTCCTTGATAAAACAATCCAAAAATTCATTTGAAACAAGGAGAGACCTAGAACACCAAAAGCAATTCTAAGCAACAAAGACACAATAGGGGGATACCACATTCTCCAACTTGAAACTACACTACAGAGGTACTGTGATAAAAACAGCATGTTACTGGCAAAAAACAGAACTGAGAACCAGTGGAACAGACTAGAAGATGCAGAACCAACTCCGGGCACATTCAACTACCTCATCTTCAACAAAGGAGTTGAACACCCTTACTGGAGAACAGATAGCCACTTTAATAAATGGTGCTGGAAAAACTGGGTTTCAACTTGCAAAGATTAAAACTAGACCCACATCTCTCACCATGTGAAAACTAACATTGAGGTGGATTCAAGATCTAAATATTAAAACAGTAAACCATTTGGAAGTGAAGTTAGGTAGAACTCTTGAAAACATTGGCATGGGGAAAGATTTTTATGAACAAAACCTCAGTGTATGCGAAATAGCACAGTCAACACATGGAATCTTTTCTTATTAAAAAGATTCTGCACAGCAAGAGAAACAACCAACAGTGTGAAGAGCCATCCCACAATGTGGGAAAACCTTGTCACCAGCTGTTGCTCAGACAAAGGTCTACTATATAGAAAATATAAAGAACTTAAAAAAAAATCAAACCTCCCAAATTTAAAGACCCAATCCAAAAATGGGCATTTAAAATGAACAGGTATTTCTCAGACAAAGAAGTAGAAATACCAAATAAACATATGAAAAAAACATTCAAAATCACTGGTCCTTTGTGAGATGCAAATGAAACAACATTGAGATTTCACCTCACCCCAGAAGGAATGGCTACTATCATGAAATCAACCAATAACAAATGCTGGCAGGGCTGTGGGAAAGAAGGAACCTTGCTGCACTTCTGCTGGGAGTGTAGCCTGGTGCTACCACTGAGGAAACCAGTATGGAGATACCTCAAAGAACTATCATGGGAAGTTCCATTGGACCTAGTTGTTCTCCCTCTGGATATCTTCTCCAAAGAATTAAAAGAATCATACCACAGCAATATATGTGCACCCACATTCATAAAGCCACAGTTTGTATTAAATAAAACTTGAAAACTGCCCAATTTCCCATCAACTGGAGGCTGGATTAAAAAAAAAAATGGCTCTTTTTAAAGATGGAGTACTACTCAGAAATAAAAAATGATAAATTAGAGACATTTATAGCTAAACGGATGCATATTGAGATAACACTCCTGAGTGAAATAAATGGGACACACATGTGTAAATACCAAATAGTTTCTCTGGTGTGAAAAACTGAAAGTGGAAGTAAGGTTCAATTTGTATCATTGATAGTGTAAAATAGGAAGAAAAGGTCTAAAGGAGTAGGGGAAGTGGGAAGGGTAGGGGAAAGGAAAGTAGGAAATGTAATTAATATGAGAAAATGAAAGAAATGGAAACAAATTCTTTTTAAATAGGGATGTGTGGAGGTATTGAAGGTCAGGGGAATGGGGAAAAAAAGTAAGAACCAAGAGAGAATATGTAAAGGTACAAATTTCCATTGATGAATGTCATTATATTATATTCCTAAAATGTAACATTACAATCAATAAAAAAGAAAGAAAAACAGAAACAATGCTGTGTATATAGGGAGCAGTGTAGGAAGTGAGGGCCATTAAATGGAAAAAAATACGAGCCAATATATATATATATAATTTCTCAGTGAGATATGTGCTCATAAGTTACACCTAAAATGAATCATTAAAATCAATAAAAAGTCCATAATGGAGAGTTGATTGTAAGACAATTACATCACCTTACCAGACATCTGCATCTACAAATTTATGCACACTATTTTTATTAAAATTTGAGTGCTGCTATTCATTATTGAGTCAAAGTTGTACAAATGCCTGTCTTCATTCTAAAACATACATTAAATGAAAATGGTGGTTAATAGCACTAGACGTGTCAATCAAACGGGATGTGGGGTTGCATGCCTATAATCTCAACACTGGAGAGGCTGAGACAAGAGAATCACTGGGAATTCACGACCAGCTTCACTTACATAGTTAGTTCAAGAACAGCCTGAACTTCATAATGAAACTTTATCTAAATCAGTAGCATTCTTTATTACAAAATAATCACAGGGAAGAAATCACAAAGTGATTCATTTATATTTATGTACCAAAATATTACAGTATAATTATGCAGTGGTAAAAGCACATATGTACATTTACATATATCTATATCTATCTATTGAGAGAGATTTGCTCTGCTATTATTTTTCTTGGTTATATGTTAAATAATATCATGATGTCTTCCTAAAATATCAAGAGAATAAAATAAAAGAGTATATATGTATATATATATACATACATATGCATATAAATATTCTGTTTCATTTAAGTCAGTTTTAACAGTACTTCTCAAATTTAAGGCCACTTTTTTCCAAGAAGTAGCTTCATGTTTTAATATAGATTTATGAAACCTCCTGTATGCAGACATTAGATCTGTGGCTACCCCTCACCGCAGCCCTGTCATTTAGTTTTCCTGCATTATTAAATGGTCAAGGCACTGTATAGGATAATTATGCTCTCAGTAATGGAACCTACTCAGCACACATTTAGCCTTCATTTAGCTTCACTCTTCTTGAATTTTAACAAGAGGAAGTATGCAAATTGACATGCACAGTGATCTGAACCTCAAAATGAAGCTTTCATTGCATTGATGATATTTATAACTCTGAAAAGCATTGTATAGTTAAGTAATACAGATTTTTATATATCTTATTAAATTATATGCATATATATATATACATATATATATGTATATATGTGTGTAAGAGAGAGAGAGAGAGAGAGAGAGAGAGTTTGGTTTTCAAATCCAGCACAAAATATTAATTTCTGGAGAGTGATACTTTTATTTTGTGACTCCACTCCCTAATAATAAAGCATTTCAAATACCAGGATTGCCTCTTGATTTTGAGTAATTTTTAAAAAATTATTAAGAAAATACTTCTTAATTCCACCAGAAATATCTGTATAGTATTGGGAAATTCTAAAAATAAATAAACAAAATGATGTTTTCTTTTTTTCTGTGGGTTATTTTATGTTTTAAACATTTTTGAATAAAAGTGGTAAATGTAAAGCACAATCCATTCATTTATTCCCTTAGAGAATGAGTAGAATATATACTGATTTTCAAAATTATAACAGTTTATGCAAGTATGTTATGAACTATTTCATTCTTATTTTATTCATTCAAGATAAGTTTGTGTTTTTTATTCTGTTTTGTCGTTATTTTTTAACTACTTAAATTAATGCTTTTCAGTTATGCTGGCTACCAACTGTTGAACAGAAGATCTATGGCTATGAGTCCATTCCTTAATAAACCTGAATTTCAATATTAATTAACAAAGCCTTATTTTTTTGCAAATGCTCCCTCTGTATATTTTCATATGCTACATTGAAGCACAGTAGGAGACCCTTTTTGGATGCTGCTCTTTGATTCTGAACTCAGTTTTATAAGCCTGAGCTAAATAAACCTGTTTCCTTTAAAATGTACCAAGGTTCCTGCATTTCATTATAGTAGCACAAATAGGATTAGCTAACATCATTACTATTGATCCCAGAGAAAATTATGCTAAGAAATGTATTTGGACTAATATCTGTTCCAAAGAACTTATTATGACTAGAAAATAATGCAAATTTACTAGAACCTAGTATAATTTAATAAAATTTAAAATTACTTACTTTTACATATTATGTCAATTTGTAGCTAGCATTTATTGCAGGGGTCACCAAATTTGTTTGTGAGATGCCAGAGATATTCAATACTTCAGCCTTGGAAGGTGGTCAGTCTCTGTTGAAACAATTCAACAATGCTACTGTAGCTTGAAATCAGCTGTAGATAAGTAGTAAATTAATAGGCATAGTTGTATATCAATAGTTTTCCTTTTTAAAGATTTTTCATTTTTTTCTTTTAATTTTAACAAAAAAATTCCTAACCAAATAATAAGAGAATAACAATAGTCATTACACTGTGTATGCTATCTTCAAAGTAGTTACTGAGGACAAGAAATAAAAAGATTTAAAAAGGAAAGAAATAGATAATAACACAAGCTTTCTCTTCATCAAACTAAGGTAAACTGTTAGTATAAATGAAACAAGTAAGAACATATATTGAAAAGTTTATATATGAATGTAAGTATTGTATTGTATTTTACCTACACATGAGATAGAGAATGGGCAGTTACTAAGAGATTGCTTACTTTTTGAACAATTTTATGATTTGAAGGGAAAATTAAATTTTCTTTTATCATAAATGAAGAAAATTTTTGCACCAAGAAAGCATTCACAACTTCAGGAATTGCCCCTAAAGTTACTGTTTCTATTTTCTTGTCTCAGATTTATATTTATTAATTAATTTATTAATTTAATACTTTGCAGGTATTATTTTGTGTTAAACTTTGTAATAAACATTGGTATATACACTTGATCTTAGCCAAAAGGCCGAGAAGAGATTAAACATTGGTATGTAACTATCTAATCTATTTATATTCCCACAAGAAACTGTGATTTAGCGAGAGATAAATATACATTTAAAAATAACAAATATTCATAATTTCTAATGAGAAAATTAAAAAAACCTCTCCTACCTATTTTGCGGTACTGTATAAATAAACCAAGTATGTTGGCATATGCCTATATTTCTACCTCTCTAGGAGGCAGAGGCAAGAAAATTGCAAGTTCTAGCCCAACCTGGGTAACTTAGCAAGACCCTGTCTCAAGATAAAATTTAAAGTTTCAAAAAGGCCTAGAGATGAAGTTCAGTGCAAAGGCCCTGAGTGCATTACCCAGTACTGAAAAATAAACTAAGAAATAGAAATATGCTATTTTGTAGCACCTTACTATACCATAGAGTACTCCAACTTTTCTCTCCCAACTCTGACTTTGTACCTATTTCCCAATTCTTTCCTATTTCCCTTATCCTCTCCATTTTCTAGCTTCTGATAATCACTACACTCTATTTTCTTTATGTGCCAATGAATATATTTAAGAAGAAACAAAGAAAAAATAAAATTATTTATGTCAATACATTTTCAAATAAAAAACCAAGAGTTAGTGACTATCAGTTGATAAATTCCATAAGAATATGCAAAACTGTATAAGACTAAATAATAGGCCTTATTTTGTGTAAGAATCAGGGAATGTTCATAATGTCATAATTATTTTAAACCCTGGGCATTCATTAAATATAAATGATATTTGTATTTTATTATAGAGAAACATGTGTATATTTTTCCATAGCTTGCATTAAAATGTAGGAATATTATGATGCATGGTGTTTTATTTTATTTATATAATGTTTAAATCATCAAAATCAATTTTTATAAATCATCTAGTTTTATGCCAGCCTTACAACATATCTTTTAGGGACACTTGAAAGACAGAAAAATATAGACCCATATTTAAATCTATTGTTGTTGATCAATCTTCTTGGTATTTCAATTTCTTGGGATTACCATAGGTGATGCTTGACCTAGTATTCTGCACATATACTAGCTATGCCTGGCCTGAGGATAGCTCAGCTCCCTTAAGGGTTTGACTGAGTCCAAGTTCCTTCGCTTTGTGTATACAGGGCTCAGGTGCTGCTCATTTTAGGGGATGTTTATCAGCACTTGATGCCAGGAAGTACTTCATGAAAAATAATCTGTTTGATGTTCCTAAGTGTGCTTTTGCCAAAGGACAATGAATTCACTTAATAGTATATAAATTATACTTATCTAAATGCCCATAAAAGAAAAAATAGCAACTGCGCTGTAATAACATTGACATCATTATGGCTGTAAATTAATAAATCCCTCTGACCGTGGGAGGACGCCTTTTCAACTTTCAGATACTTGTTATACTTTTTCTTTTCTTGAGTTATAGTTCTCCAATATGTATTATGTGACCCAACCTGTAGATAACATTTTGGAGAATTATATCACTTTTTAGTCCTGATTTAAAATTCTTTCATTGTATTCCCAATTGTCCATTTACAAGTTTCCTAAGAACACAACTAATTTACATAAATTAAATGTTGATGGATTGAAAGCAAAAGTTGCACGTAAAAGAACAAATTTTAACTTCCATCAGCTACAACAGCAGGAGGAGACTATGGAAAGTAAAATGAGATGGCCCTCTTAGAGCGATGTAAGATTCCTAAGCCCAGCAAACTCAATCACCGTCTGTCAAAGGAAGCAAATAGGTCAACTTGCACCCCACCGATGCTTACTACAGCGGCACAGGAAACACAACTACACAACAGTTCCTACCTTAAGTATTCGAGAACGTTTCTCCTGTCCAAAGTAAATAAGATTTTATTTTCTTTTTTATTTTGCAATTCAAGTACTGCTCGTGAGTTAAGTTTGCCAGGATTCCTAAAAAGAAAGAACACAGGCATTAAAAAGAAGCTGCACGATGGGATAAAGAAATAGTGAAAAGTGAAGATGTTGTTTGTGTCAATTTTTAGTTCTGCCACATATGAGGTTTGAAGGCGAATTGTTTGTTTTGTATCTTAGTTTTCTCAATGTTAAAGGAAGAATCTAATAGATTAGATTTTTTCAGATATTACATAATGTTGAAAATAAAATGATGTGTTATCATATTAGTAGGAGAATTTATCACAAAATACCTACAAATTTCACAAAACAAAATTATAGTTACATTTTTAAAACTTAGTAGTTTAATTTTATGACAGTGAAATATAGCCTAATTTGTCTTTACAATTAAGTTTTTATTTCTTCCAGACATACAACTATTGTAAATAACTATTCATAAATATTTTTACATTCATTATTTATTACATTATTTATTATGATAGACGTGATTCACTAGTTAGTTTTATTTATCATGTAATTATTGAACATCCTAACTTGTCCAGTTACTGTCCTAGGCAATGAGATATATTAGTAATTAATAACAAATAATGTTAAGGAATAACATTAAGGATTAGATTTATTTTTCTGAAAAGCTTTTCACAATTACAGGGAAAAAATAGAATAAAGAGGCAATTATAAAAATATACCAGTGTTCATTTACTTTCCATCTTAATCTAAAATATGTTGTCATTATTCCACAGTTGATTTGTGTGTGTGTGTGTGTGTGTGTGTGTATACCACTTGGAAAGTAGTTTAAAAACAATTTGATGTTTAATTCTTAAGTATTATTTTTCAGCATGTTTCACCTAAAGATTCACCAAAATAACATCTTCTAGTACTGCTAACAATAATTCCACAATGATTTTAATACCTAATGTATGTTTAAATTTTCTCATATTTCTCCCTAACTACTTTCATCTTTTGCACTTTTAAAATGAGCATCAAAGTTGCTTAAGCTTTTTTAACTGAGTGTGTTTTATCTAGAATTTAAGTTCAATTACAAATGATTTTTGTTACAAGATGTGAGTATAGCAAGCTACTTCCCAACTGTGTTTAGTATTTTATTTTTATTAGTCTCATTTGTATTTGCAATTTAGTTTTTATTACTTTTGTTTATACCAATAGTCCAAGACTGACTCTCTAAAGAATAAATATTCTCCCCCGTGCACTAGAGTTTATGAAATTTGCATAGGCTTTTTTAGCTATCCAAATTAGCTCATCAGAATGTTTTCATGTAACAAATTTCAAACACAACTTTCTTGATAATGGTGAGGATAATTACATAGGGAGATTTTTTAAAAAATTATTATTTTATGTTACAGGCTGAAGTCACTGTTAGAGGTTGAATAACACCCCATCTGAACTGTAGACATTCTCTTGCTTTGCACATAGAAACTCAATGAAAATAAAAAAAAGTAATAATACTCATTACTTTCCAGGGCTCTCACATGGGCAGCACTCCCCAGAAGTCATACTCTGTTACCCACATTTATTAATTTAAGCAGGGTACAAGATACGGCTTTTGTAAAAGAAACCTTCATTGCATTCCAATACAAAACAATACCGTCACTGAAGGGAAAGGTGAAGAGGGAATTATGGAAAGCAAATACTCATAATATCTTTAGAATTTAAAGGATTTTGCAGCTCATCTTGTTAAATTCCACATACAGAGTACAGTCACTTCCATATTGCCTGAATATCATTTTCATGAGTTAGATTCTAATTATGCCCTCATTTCCAGAAAAAAAAAGTCCATTCTTCACTTGTGAATATGAATTTATTTGGATCCAAGTAAAGAAATCCAGATGGGATCATCGTGGGCTCACGGTAGGCACCAAGCCCAAAGGAAGTGGAAGGCAGAGAAGTCAGGCTGTGGAGTTGGGAGCAGAGTGGAAGTTTGCTGCCATGAACCATGGGAGACCTGGAGCCACGCAAACTGGTTCAGGTGACAGAAAATTCAGTGGCAGGAGTTCCCACCAATAACCTCAGTTTGGACTTCTGGCCTTCACAATTATGAGAAACAAATTTTTGTTCTTTCAAGCTATCAAGTTTTGGAAATTTGTGAAAGCAGCAATACAAAACTAATATAGCCAGGGTAACAAATATTCCCATTTTAAAAATGAGGATGTAAATCTCAATGCTGAAATGTTGATTAACAAAGCTGTAAGATGCTATATGATACTGACCTTAAATCTCCTAATTCTTGCTTAAAATTTTACTCAGTTTGAAACAAGAAAGTTTATTTACCATTCATAAAACCCCCAAAGCTTTTGATGCTTTGCTTTTTTAAAATCCACACTTTGTTCATCATAGGTCGTGGTGAATTGGATGTAGAATTCCAAAATGTACTTCTATATACATGAAGAATTATCTATAATGAATATTAGTATTTTAAAGAAGTCTGAAAGAAAGGAAAATGTAAGTCATGACTTAATCTTTTGGTCCTACTCCTCGTAATCCAGATATAAATAAATATTTCAAAATATATCTTCTTTGTTAAAACTTAACATTACTTTATAAAATGAGAGGGCTATGTGTATCCTTAATATTCAAAACACCTGATAATCATTTGGATAAAAAGATAAAGAATTAGTATTGGAAGACAGTCTTGATATGATATACCTATATGAGATTAAAACCAAATTGTTCAAATGCATACACATCTGTAACATGTTACATAGTCACTTAAGCCTTACCGATTTAGGAAAGTAATTACACAAGGATGAAAAATATTTTAAATTCATGAACTCTCATTTTTAGTACTATTCCCAACAAGATTCAACCACAACATAAGAAGATTTACAAAAATATATAGTAGTTCAAATACATATGTTTTGTCAAAATCAATATAAAATATTTTATACTCCATCTCATTGAAAATTATCTTATAAAAGCTTGACAACTTGTTTATTGCTTTAACCTGTACAAAGTGCATCTGCTATCTTTTCAAATATTTCTATGAATAAATTTATTTCCACCTGATGTGAAAGCCATTCATTAAAGTTGGGGCACAAAAGGATTGCTGCTTTCTTGAATGATGGAGGAATAACTTTCAGAAAATGGGTTCTCCTGCCCTAAACACTGCCATCACCTGAGTGAAATGTTTGAGGCTAGGTCTTCATTCTTGGAGCATCTTGTCTGGCAAGATAATTTCCCTGGGAAAACAGCTGTCAGACATTTCAACACTACCCCTGCCTCCACCCCTTCATCTTCACTGCTGAGGGCACAGAATGTGCCTTCCTGACCCAGCCATACTTTTACCATGATCTCATTTCTTACTTTTTGGTTTTAAGCAGTCCTTTAGACTCATTGATTTCTCTTCCTTGGATCCTTTCATCGTTTCCATTTACCTACCCTCTGCCCTTGTCTTAATTTTCTCCTCAGTACTTGACTCCAATGTTAGCATGAGTATCTACAACTGTTCTTTCCTACTTCATTAAAATTAAATTTTGTAGTCAGCAGGGATTTTCTTTTGAGTTTGTTAGTCTCAACTCCTTTATGGAGGTCTTATTTTATTCAGTGTTAAATGATCTATTCTTGTACTGTTTCTTGAGATCATAATTTGTGTCTGTTTAGAAGTTTCTTGAACTTTCTTTGCTCATCAGTATTCCAGTGTTGCACGTGCTGATTATTCCATCTGTATTATAGACTATGTTAGTCTGCTTTCCATCACTTTAAAAATATCTAGTGTAATCAACACATAGAGTGTAAAGGGATTTTTTGGCCTATGCCTTCAAAGATTTCATTCTATGATTTGTTAGCCCCGTTACTTTGAGCCTGTGTAGCATAGGTAGCATATTAGAAAGAAAGCATGTAGTGGAGCAAAACTGCTAATCTCATGCCTAGAAAGTACAAGAGAGGAAGGAAATGGAGTTGCACAATCTTCAAGGAGGGAGTGGCTTTAATGACCTACAATCTCTCTGCGTGCCCCACCCCTTAGATGTTTTGTCATCTGTTACGAGTACCACAGGCAAAGCCTCCAACATGACTGTCAGGCTTTGAAGATCCAAGCTACCATGCAGACACTTTGCCAGGCAGATCTGTTCTTGCCTCTTCCAGGTTTTTCTTGATAAGGGCTGCTCCCAACTAGCACTAACTAGAAGGAACCAACATACGCCCTTCACTTTGTGTTTCATTATCCAATGGGAAAGCTATGCATGCCACAGAAAAGCAACAGACAAATTATAAAAAGTTTTTTGAGTAAATTATTTTCTGTGATTTTCATATGATGTATCTTTAGTAGGAACTAAAATGTTTATTACAGAGAAAATTGAAATTGTGTTGAATATACCTAATTATTCTAATATAATAAGTAAAAGCTTGTTCTTAGGTGTTGCATTAAGTTGAAGTCCATCCTATTGGATCTGCACAATTGTCTTAAGTCCCTCACAAGTTAATCCATTTAATACTAAAAGTGTTTATTAAACATTGCTGCATTCATGTGTAATTAATAGAAATAACTTTTTTATGCCTGGGTCTTTATTTAAACCTTGTACGTCATGGCCAGATTTTAAAATTTGGCCCTGTGTTAGATTTTGACAGCACTTAGAAATGACCTATTTCATGCTCTATTGCCCTTATATGTTTATTTATTTAATTTTCCACTAGGTTATGAGAACCTTGAAGGTAAGAACTCTGACTTTGATTAATAGAGTTGTATATCTTTGTATTTCCATCGGCACATGTAACTAGGCCTTTTACTGATATGTCCATCAGGCAGGCTGCCAGGAATTCTGAATGGAGGGTGGAACAAATACAATATGATAAATGGCTTCTAGAAATGGGTCCATCTTAGAAAAGGGAGTCGATTCCAAAATAGAGACAATGCTAATAAATACTAAAATCTCAAAAGATCTTAAACAAAAGGAAGAGAAGTAACATACAGTAAGTAAAGTTCTCACAGAACTCACTGGGTAAGAATGTGTTCATTCACTTTTACTTTTTCAGGCTGATTTGTTCACCTTTAGACATAGTCTGATTCCTAAAGATGTGTATCCAGTTGCAAACAATTTGCAGTGTTGAGAATTGTCATGCATACAGAAGGTATTCATTAATTTTAAGAATTATAAGACAGAATGTTATTATTTCTATTGCTATATATATGACAAATTGAAAAAAACCTGAAGCCCTTAAGGTTGAGTACTATGCATCATAGCTGTGTTAAATTCTACAGTTCATTCCTGAGTCTTTCACATGCATTTGTCCTTCCTTCTTATCCTCCACAACTGCACATATTGCATTTTATTCTAGGATATGTGTCAAAAGCAATAAGCAGGGCCAGGGATTTAGCTCAGTGGTTCTGCCACCTGCCTTGCAAGCACAAGGTCCCGAGATTGAACCCCGGTACCAAAAAACAAACAAATAAATAAATAAATAAAAGCAATAAGCAATAAGCAAACTCAGTAAAAATGTTATTGGCCATATTTTTGAACTAATATTTTTAAATATAAAATAATATGTAAAAATATATAATGAACAGTACATTTTGAGTAATATGCTGACATAGTTTGTACAAATACCTTTACTATGCTTGGTCTTGAAAAAAAATCTATAATAATACTATTTGAAATTTACTTAGAGTACATTATTTTGACAAGTGTAGGGATAAATTATTTCTTGTTATTATTTACATTTTTCTAAAATTGCCAGAAAATATATAATTATTATCAGTGCTTCAATGCTGTTAATATTTAAAGTTTTATGAATTAATCATGAGTATAAAATACATCAATGTAGGAATTTATGATTAAAATGTCAATCTCTCACACACAGTGCTGTTTATCATTAAGACATACATAATCTAATTTTTTTCACTCAAATATTTCTAAAAAGAGAGAATGCACAGGCATTTTCTGATAGTAATTCACAAAATTTGGTAACTTACAGGGCCAAAAATCAACTGTGAGTAACGGTTGTGTTTTATTATATACACAGTCATTTCTAATGTCAAAATATTTTCCCTGATTGCTCATTGTGGGACACAGTTTTTGCATTTTGAGAGAGATATGGCTCTTCTCAAAATTATAGTTGAAAAACTAAAAATTTATCCATGTGTATTAAAGAAAGCAAAAATTATAATCCATAAAAATATTTCAATGCTGAAAAGAGAGACGATATTTCCAAAGATGTTGAAGGTCAAGAAAATCTCATAGATAAGGTCTTTCTTCTCTAATAGAAAAGATGCTAATAGAAGAGGAAAAATTACAGGAAAATCTTTGGAAGAATAAAATATTCTCTCATATGTATTTATAAAAATAGGATTATTATTAACAGTGTAGTAGAGGTAAATGTTTAAATAGTGGGATAAAATTAGGAAGGTAAAATAGAACATGTAAAATATGTAGGAAATGGTTTTGTTGACTCACTGAAAGAATTTAAGGCAAAGACCTACATGAAAAAAAGCAATACTTTAGAGAAAATATATTTAGATGCATATTAGGTGCTATAATTACTTTAAAATAAAGGGTTTTTAAAAATATTATATAAATTTTAAGAAACAGGGAACACTGGAGTCAGAAGTAAGCCATCACCTTTGGCTTGTAGGTGGTAACAGAAGAATACATGACCCATAGTATCCTGGATGACAGATAGATACTAGATGCTGTTTTGTACGCCAGAGAAGGAAGGGAAGTAACAAGGACCAATCTATCATTCTGAGGCTGATTAACCAGTAATACAGATGTGAGCACAAACTCTGGATGATGGGCAAAAACGACAAGTTTGATACTAGTGATCCTCATGCATCCAGGTAAAGCAGAAAGCTGGTGAAGGTGATCAAGTTACCTTCAGAATAAGAGGGCTAGTCATATGGACGGTTGACTTATGAGGAATAAATGTCTTCCCCAGTGGAACAAAATGTATCCAACTCCCTTCGTGAGTTACCGATTTATACCTAGGGCTTAGAGCTATTTTCATGGACTACTGTCATACGAACACATGAATACTTCTTTCATTCCTTACGTCACAACTCCCCTTCATCATAGCCCACAAACTTTGTGAGATCATCTCCACAAGGTTGCCACCAACCATCTAGGTTACACATATTTTTCAACACTGAAATGAATCAGGACTTCACTTTATTTGATTGTTCGTATTGTCTCAGCTTTCCAAATATGATGTAGTAGGAAGTACAGCATCTCAGTGCTTCAAATTGTTACAATATTAAGAGTTATGAAGAAGAGCAGAGATGATGCTGGAATCCTGTAGTGGACAGGAGCTATTAGTACTGTTCTCACCTTGAACTTTATAAACATATCTTTATTGCACTCTAGTGTATTCTGAATCTTTGCTGGCAAAATTGTAAGTTTTAGTTTCTTGAGCCACAGATTTTTTATCAGTTACTACTGCTATTAAATTACAAGTTATTAATACAAGATTTCACAGGGTAAACAATCACATTTTTGTCATTAAATTATGAGTGACAGTGCAGGTGTCACACAATTAGATGAATACTCTGGGATTCTCGCATAAGCCATTGCAATCGAGTAAAATATTATTTCAACTCCTTGTCATTCAGCTTTAAATTCCCCAGCTCTAGTTTTACTTGACCCCCAGTCTCACCCAGTGCTAAATGCTAGTACTTTTGACCTGGAATATTATTTGTTTTCACACTTGTATCTCTACATTCAGTAATCTTCTGGGCCAGTGAGGCATCCACGCACCAGAGTCTTGAGTACTTATGAGCTAATGCTAAAGACTGTAAGATGCCAAAATATTGAGAAGGATACAATGAGCGAATCTCTCTTAGGACATAAAAGAAAAAAGAAAAGAAAATCAGAAAGTAATTTTATCAGACTGTCCTGACACTTGTCTCACTCGGCAACCCCTTGCATTCAATCCATGCTATGTTAGGAGGGGCTGCTCCAAAGAGAAGCTTGTTTAATATTCTGGTGGAGCGAGGCCTTGTGAGCTATGTAGACACTGGGCTATATGCACACCAAGACTCGCTTATGGTCCGGATTGCCTGTTTTCCAAGAAGTTCTATTTCTAGAGATAGGGTGACCGGCCGTGTTAGTGTGCCCCAGATTGAGTTTAATTACAGACAGTCCTAGATTTCAAATACCAGTCTCTTAAATGATTAAGCTTCTAGTACCAGCAACCATAAAAGCTGGCAAAAGTGATAGGTGGGAGGTACAAATACAGGAGGAGAGTTGTTTTATCATGGAATGAAATAATACTGATTCAAAGTTCATTTCACCAGAGTCTCAGGTTGGAGGAAGAAGCAAATCTTCTTAGTCTGTCTTTATGATTCCAGGTACAATTTACCCCAAATATTTAAACCACTCAGAATGGTGAGAGAAATTAAATTAGTACCCAGCATAAACTTCTACCATATATTGAGTCATTAGATATTTGATTCTATATAAAATACTAGAACTTAGATTATGCATACTCTAATTTCTTAAAAGTTTATTTATTCTTGCCTTGAGACTGCCAAACTCCAAGTGGTCATACAGATGGAACCAATGATAAATGTGCTGGACTTCTTTTACCGGGATCTACAAGATTGACCTTATAAACAGCTCATAACTGCTAAAGTATACAACATGACTTCTGTGTTGGATTCTCAAGTCCCCTGGACCTTCTCCTTCTCCTCTTTGTGGGCTATATTCATAGCAATCCTGCTGACCTTATAATGTGGCCCATGCATTCTTGTTTCTTTGACTTTGGAGGAATCCAGACTTAAAGCTATGCAGCTACCAAGATGACAATGCCAGGCTCCTACCAAAGGCCTTCAGATAGACCATCTGTAGAGTAACTCTAACTGCTGATCACAACTATGACCCTCTTCAGTTGGAGGTAGCCAGAGCTGTCTTCACCCTTTGCCCCCTCGCAGCAGTTAAGGGGGGATTATTGCAGATAGATAAGTTAATTAGATATATTGTAAGCTTTTTGAAGATGTTTATAAACAGTTTAAGAGTAAACCATTAGCCCTTTTCTTTATTTCACATTATCAGTTATACCATTTGAATCTTATTTACACTTTGAGTTTTTCACATCAGAGAAACTATTCGATATTTACACCTGTCTTATTAGAAAATATGTTTTAAATTAGCAAAGAAATTGTTATTTTTACTTGTATTTCCTTGGCATATACTTGCAGCTAAAAAAGAGCAAAATTTGAAATATAAAGGTATATAAGTATTTCTTTACACTTAGGCTTCCCTATGCAAATTATTACATCCTCTTGTTTCCCTAAACATTGTATCTTACAAACATCAGAAAGTAAACACAGAATTTATTACTATGTTCCAAATTCAGGTGAAGAGTTTTTCTAGATTTGAATATTTAACTGCAACATTTAGCTTTAATAATGCATTTCCCAAAGCCAAAAGCTCAGTGGTAGCACCATCACAAACTTTAGGTTCTCCATTGGTGGAATTCAGTACTTCCGAGTGTATGGAGCTACCTGCATAAACCGAGGACACTGTAATGTGTAATAGTATCACTACAGCCGGTGCATTATTCTTGCACAGAAAAGGTTCTTGTGAGATGTGAGCACATTTTGGCCCTTTTCAACATGAGTGCCTTCAAGTTATTCATCATACGACTCCCTAAATGTATGAAATATGTTTATTTGTCTGATATTGAATGCCATGTCTTCCTGTTGGGCACTAATCACTAAAAGAGTTCATTCAAGCCATAACTTGTTTATTTGTAAACAAATGGAGCAAATTCACAGTTTCAATTACTGCTTTGGAATACAGACTAAACTTTACTCGAGAAATTTTCTGTTCCCTATAAAATAGAGCATTATAACAATATTGTATAGCAAGGAACAAAACTATTAAGTAACCACAGTCTAAAATATATTATATGCATATGTACATCTGTCTGAAGGTAAAACAAGGATTTAGAGTGAAAGTTCCCGTATTACCATTTAGACTGGAGAATAATTTTGAAGGTCAAGCCTTAATTCATGAAACCGTGTAGAGTTATGTAGATTCTAGGTGGAACTAAGAGGTAATTAAGGAAGCAAGAAAAGTGTCAGGAAACACTAGAAGATCCTAAGGAATGAAGAGAGGAAATCGTAATGAATCAGTGGCTTATAAACTGTTTATAAACACCTTTAAAATGCTTAATGCATTTCAAACTGATAGTTATGCCTACTAATAGGATGCATTAAAAAAACTGAGGCTGTACTATGTGCAGTTTGCATTAGATTTGAAGCTTGATTTCTGGTTCCCACTACAATTTATATCTTATATTTACTAAGGTCAGCTCTTAGCTTACTCTTTGGAGCATCTTGTTTTCATTGATTTCAACTGAGTTGTCTCAATTTAGAATGAAGGAGTTTATGACTCTCTGCATGTATTCTTTTTGACTCAGAAATCGGATCTAGTACATTTGATTACATTTTACATCTATTTATCACACCTGAAAGGTATCTTTTCCTGACTACTGCTATTGGTACTTCTCTTCTTTTGCCAAGTGTTCACTAATATGGCCTCTTTGGATCACCTCGCCTCATTCGTCACCTAAAAAGTTGGTAAAATATACGTGGTGGAGGAAAAATTTATGATGTTCAGTTGATTTCTTCTTTTTTCTTTTTCATGAAGCCAGGTTTCCTGAAGTAAGCAAACTTTTCCTCCTCCTTCTAGGAGAAACCCTACCTCTCCCACCCATCTTACCTAGAAAATGAAGCTTTCATGGTCCAGGAATGCATTTGTAGCCAAACCTGCATGATTCTGATATTCAGTAAGAAACAGCTATTTACTACAAAAAAAACCTCTTCTCTAATACCTTAGTGTTCAATAATGTTGTTGGCCTCTAACTAAAAGTTAATTCTATACTACTTTTCATACCATTACATATTAAATCTCCCCAAATGTTGGGATTTACACAACGTGGAAGTTATTTTGAAACACATAAAAATTATTACAACAGACCAGTCATTATGCCTTTTGTAAAATCATGATTGGCAGGTATTGAAATGGCTACTGGTAGATAGAAATGTAGCTAAAGTGAGACGTGAGTAAATTCAATCCAAGTGTTGTCACTTTAAAGGTTTCTAGTGTGGCAGATAATTTGCATCATAGTGGGAGTAGAATGGAGTAAAGGTCCTGTTGGAGAAGTAGTCACAGCACAATGGAAACAAATAATAAGGAATCACACATTACAATGTGTGTTATCAGATACACAGAAGGACATAAGAAGAACATCTAGCACAGGCTGGGGAAGGGAAGCGAAAGACAGAGAAAGGTTATTGGATGAGGTGACATCTGAGCTGCTTTCTTGAAATTTATAGGTTATGAGAAGAGATTCTACAGAGAGATTGCAAAATGCTACGAGAAGGTTATCTTAATATATAAAACAAGCAGCGTTTTTCACATGTCATACATTTGGCTGAGTATTTTCTTCTGAAGAAATGAGAATGAAGATAAATTAGTAGTTATTAAGAATAGTGAAATAGTAGTTGATTACAAATTGTATTGCCCACTGGGCTTTTAAGAAAAATAGGAATTAAGAAAATGTTAGTGTGCCTATACAATAAAACACTAGAGAGGTAACATAAACAAATAAATGCATAGCATTGTAAAGTAATAAAAAAAGAAAAAGACAACTCACCATTAAGCCATCTGGAAGCTTAATATCTGCTTTGTGAAACAGAGCACACAAGAAAATTGAATTATTATGGCACGGTTTAAATAAATGCCATCTTTCCATGCCTGATTACTTTAGAAGGGAATGGGAGACTAAAAAGTGTTACAGGAACTGGCAGCCAGGGGTGATGATGTTGCATCTAACAGTGGAGGTGAGGCAGAGCTTACTGGAGAAACAACCTCATTGAGTCCTCAGCGACACCACAGAGTCATTTATATCCATCGGTGCTTACAGATGCAAGTTAACTACACTCTACAACTGATGCAAGAATCAATAAAGCTATCCTGAAATGTACCTTATTTGTTATAACTAATTATTAAAATTAAACTCATCTAAATTACTCTTTGCTTCTAGAAGGAAGCTTTTCTTCAGTCAACTTATTTTTATTTGTCACAAGTTTTCCTAAGGCATATGTGGGAATCATGAGTATTAGTTGTAAGTATTGTTAACTTTAGTAACTCCATATTTGTTAAGTTTCCCCAGTTTAGAAGGTGGTGCATTTCCTTTGTGGAATTCCTGAAAGTTGCAGTTTCTTGTCTCTGACCTTCAGATGTGTGGTTGTCTGGGTTACTACTACCCACGGTGGTTGTTTTTGTTGAGCCTGTTTGCTCTTTTCCTGTGTGAACTTTCATTTACTATGGTAACCCCATCCCATAATAGTTTGTGGTTTTTTTGCTTTAAAAGGCTGATGCTTGCCGGCAATAAACGTCGCCTTGATCAGACTCTTGTCTTGGCGTCCTTCCTTTCATCTTGGCGTCTCCTTTCTCTCTGCCCCATCTCCACCCCGCTGCTCTTTCAGGTTAGAGGCACTGCTGGACAGTGCTCTGCGTCGCCGGCTCGCGACAGGCATACATATGTTCATGCTTTCATTTTTAAAGGTTGTGATGTGTCTGTAGATGACAGCAAGAAGTCAGATCTGTTTCTCCTCACTCTGAAAGAGACAGGCACGGTTGTGAGGAGCATGCTACTACTGGAACTGTTTTTGACTGTAAACTATTTTTGAAAGATGCCTTTTTCAGATGGTTGAAATCCATTTTTATGATTAAGAATAGAAGAAAAAATATATTTTTTCTATTCATATGTTATTAATATTATTTATTTCAAAAATATCTCAGTCCCTTAGCTCTAATTCTGCTGTTAAGAAAGCATACACAGATGTGTTTTGATCTATTCATTCTTAATGTAATATGATGGCCATATACAGACGTAAAAGAAAATACCATGCTGACAGCAGAGATTTTTCCACTGCCTCAGGAAAGTTGATGGATTTTGCAAACATATTACCTTGTCAGACATTCCTATGTGCTCTATTTATTTATTTTTACTACCTTGGATGGGAACAACCCTGTCTCAATTATTTACAACATTGAAATTTAACAAGTTATTTGATAACATCTTTAAAGACACCTGGTAAATCTGAATAATTATGTCCAATAAAAACTGTTCCTTAAATTAATAATTTGCCATCATCCATGGCAATAAAAATTGTCAGGAATTCATGTAATGCTAATGCAAAATTGCCATTTTATTTAATTGACTTCTGTTGTTTTAGTATTATATAATAAAGCTGTGGTTAGAATTTTTTTCTTAAGTTTTACAATATTTTAGCCTATAATTTCAATATTGTCCAAAATGTTTTCCTCAACAAATGAGTAAAGTATATTAAAATAACCATGTATAGGAGAAGAATAAAATGAAGGTAGGATAATTTTTACTTTGCCTGAAAAAAAAGAGAGTTTACCCTTTCCTGCAATAGAATACATGCCTAATGGAGATACTGATCATTATACATTCTTGAACTTTTATGAATAAACATGATTCCACTTAGAGCATGGCATTTATTTTAAGATGTAGCTTTCATTTTATGTATATGAAATTTTGAGGAAAATGCTCCTAGCTAGGGTGTAGAGGATTCTATAGTTGAAATAGGTATGATTATGTACATGTACACACACATGTGCATACACCCACGCTCACACACACACCTGATTTTCTTAGAGTTTGAAAACAGCAATAAACACTTCCTTGTGTCAAGCACTTCATTAGATTTTACATCTGTTAGCACTTAGCTTAGTGATACATGTTTAACAGGGATAAATAACTATGTTTATTATATTTGTCTGTGAATATCTAATTGAAAGCAAACCTTTTGAATGTACATACATTCAATTGAGGTATTTCACTCAATTGATTATGAAGACATAGATGATAATTGTGCCAGTTAAGCTTGATTATCAATGGGATTGGCTTGCAGGTCACCCATGGAATTAGTAAAACACACATCTGGTCTCTGGATGCCTTCTCTCTGGCATTGTTACAGTGCTGTACTTCTTGGTGGCCATAACTCAGCAGCTCCACCACACCCTTCAGTCCTGCAGCCAGCTGACCTCGGACTGAGCCCTCCAAAATGCAATCATGAGCCTAAATACACCTTTTATTTCTTAAATTCTGCATGTTGGGTATTTCAGTCTAGCAATAGGAAAGCTGACACACAAGCTGATATCTACAAAAGAGAAAAACATATCAAGAATTTATACATTTATAATAATTTTTAATGATTGAAAGATCATTCATATTTTTATATTTATTTTTAATGAGAATTCTTATTTTTAAAAGCAATGCAATTTCAAAGGTACAAAAATCAAATGGGAAATGTACTTTATTTCTTCTAAATTTTTCTATTTCTTCATTTTTCTACCTTATTTTATTTCTCTTGATAGAACTCAAAGTGCAACTAATAACTTGCATCTTTCTCAAAATAATCTTTCATTGTTAAATCTGTTGAAAGACAAAACATCTTCCAAGTTTCTGTTATTTCCTAGTCCAAATGCAATTGGTCTTAACTCTAGTCTTTTGAATTATGTAATTGTTTTGCTTGTAATTTATGCATTGTCAAAATAACTCCTTCATCTGAATCAGCAGGAGAGAACTTGTTCTTAAGGAAAATGATATATGTCTTTTGAGATCACGTCAGCTGAAATATCGGTTATTTGATTTAATCATATCATAGCCAATTTGAGGGCTTGGTGGTTTTGTAGTTAACCACATAGTTTGAGGAACTGTTCGTTGCACATTTGAATGCTAGAAGTATAGTCAGAATTAGACTCTGAAAAGAAGCCGCATTTCATTCTTCTCTGAAAAAACTATTTTTTGCAATTAACATTTACCACAGATTTGAATAACTATGTCTTAGGGGGATATTGAAGCTATTTACTCAGAGAAATTATTTCTCTTTTTTGCCACAAGGGCCTTGAAGCCATCTCATTTGCACTTTTGTGTGGGCAAATATCTTATTCTTCCCAAGGTATCTCATGAGTTAGAAGTGAAGAAAGTCCAGCATTCAGTAGAGCAATGATGACTTCCCTGCATCTTATTGCTTCTTCTATAACTAAAAGTATTTAGTATCTAAAGCCTTTGGTTTGCCAGGATTGTAGTTGCTATGACCAGGGGAGAAAATCAGCTCAACACAGTGAGACATAGTCATAAGGCTGGAATTGTGTTTAAAAATATGTGTTCAGATTATTGGTTCTTGATGAACTGAGCTGGATGAGTCTCTGAGAATATCCTTATGTTGGCTGAGTCGGGGGAGAGCAATACAAATTTATTCCAGTACTGGGTGTGTTTTGGTGATAGCTTGTGGTATTTACCCATTATGGCTTCAATACCAGGGTTCATGAGAGTAGTGACAATTTCTAGCAAGCTAGTTAGATAATATCAATACTCAACATTATACATGCTTAGAGCCGATTACATCACTTGTTTCAGAATTATAGATAGCTGTGTATCAGTTAGGATTTGTTAGAGAGTAGGAGCTGGTGTAAGAAACGTGGAATAGGAGGTTTAAAAGAAGGTTTTAAACTGGGGATTAGCTCAGTGGTTCGGTGGCCTGCCTTGCAAGTGAAAGGACCTGAGTTCAATTCCCGGTACCAAAAAAAAAAGAGAAAGTTTTAAAAATTTTTGTAAGCTGATTAAAGGCTGTATGTAAGACCATTGCTTGTATGTTTGATAATGAAGCCCAAAGTCATAAAGTTGGAAAGGAATGATGGACATGAAGTGAGAGGGATCAGGGAAACCCTAGAAGCCATGTCAGGGCTAATGAGTGGAAACCACATCTGTCTCTCACTAACTCAAATCTGCACACACACACACACACACACACACCTGGCTTCAGATTTGGAGAAACTACAAGACAGCATCCAGGGGGAGGAACTTCGAGTCTGACAGCCGACTCCTGGCCATGAAGTGAGCTAGTAGATTTGCAGCAGTGTATGTGAACTACAGCAGCAGTGGCGCCACATCGACTTGCAGATCTGAACTTGCAGCCTCTCTAGCTTCTGCTTGAAAGAATCGATACCAAAGAGCTCTTAAAAACTGAATCTTCTCCTATATGTGTACTCCTCACAATTTTAATGGAGAGCAGATTTCCCTGTATTTTTCCAGTGGATAAAGTCTGTATGGTGTTGGGGTGATTGTGGGCATGTTTCATATGATAAATTTATTCTGGTTTTTCAAATAATTTTAGCCTTTAAATGCTGTCCTGTATAATACTACGGAAGTTTCAGATAAGTGTAGGCCATTTTGAGGCCCATGTTCCACTTACCCAGGAATATTGTTCAAAATATTCTCAGCCCTTCAAGACTGAGTATAGAATTTCTGCTTCATGCAATGACAGGATAAAACTTAGTCCATACACAACATTGTAGTCATTCCACTCTGGTCCAGTATTAATAAAGTTTACTCAGTTACATTTTCCCCAGATCTTTTATCATGCAAAAAAGTCAGATTTCTGAGGCCTGTTTCATCCCTTTAGCTGTCATACTTTTGGGTTTACCCCTTGTGGCCTGCAAAAGCTTGACTTTCATTATAAATTCAGGAGCAACTAGAAGTGATGGGGTATGCATTAGTGAGCATCTGACAAGTCAAATACTTTAGAGAGGTTGGCTAAACAAAAGGAGACTAATCTCAGAGGGGAAGAAAATCTATTTTAAAGTTAAGAGCATATCAGGGAAAGTATAGTTTCAAAATCTCCAGTTTAAATAGAAAATGCTCATAACTATCTATCAATGCCCTAACTTTAATAACAGATGAACAATCTAGAAATGTAATTTGCATAATGCTTTATTCTTCTGTGGGATAAGCTTTATATTTAATTTTTAGAAATATAAAATCTATGGATACAAGAGATAAACATTTCCTTTAGGGAGGTTGTAGAAGATTTCTAGTTTCTTACCGGGGTCCAGATTTGAGCTGAACTTTGAAGAACGAAGCTTAGCAGTTTCTTTTCTTGTCTCCCTCACATTTAGGAATAATCAGCTGACCCTTTGTATTCAATTTTTTCACTTCTGTGGTCTGTGGAAGCAATTAAATAGCCAACCAAAGTTTTACCTTCTGTAACATCTGATCATAGACACTTGTAAATAATTTAATTAGTAGTTTGCTTGTGTGTGCCATGCACTACCACTAACCAAAGTACTGTTGCAAACAGAGCCATTAATGCCTTTAAAACCAATTAGACCAGAAAAGCAATTCTGAATAAACCAGAATAAATTCAGAGAAATGATTGTTAAGGTCAAGATTCACTAGTAAAACTGCTTGTATTATCAATTTCTGTGTAATTCTGGATTTGATTAAAAAAAAAACAAGAACCATGTCAAATGATATAAAATAATGAATTTGTTATAAAGATTAAACGTTACATATTTGTCAGAACTGGTTAGTCTTGAAGTCAGGGCCATAATATAAGAATAAATATTGGCTGTAAATTTGGGAAAAATGGGAAAGATTGGAGCCCCTGATGATACACTGAAACTTACGTCATAAACCGGAATCTGTAAGGACAAATGGAACCGAGAAAAACATAAAAATGCCTATCTGCTGTTCAGTGATTCTTATCTTGTTGATAGGAATAACTTTTGTTGTACTCTGTGTTCCTTTCATCAAAGAGCTCCCCGTGGAGATCTTGTGTAGAAACTGGAGCAAAAAAAAAAAAAAAAAAAAATCCATTAACTACCAAATAAAATAAGGGTTCAACTGTTTCCTAACATCAATAGAATGGTCTAGAACATAACTGGAAATTTTCATGAGGTACAATTTTGGCCCTCCTTTGAAATTCAGATTATTTTTAAGTCAATTGTTTTCTTAAAATTTCTAGATCTGACACGAATTTCTCTGATCGCTAAATTAATCTATACCAAAAGGAAATCTGAGAAATGCAGTTTGGAAAAATTGACATAATGTATTTATCACATTTTAAATGACATTCCTTCAAAAAATTCAAAAGGAAAAGCGACAAAAAAAAAGCACAAAGTTACTTCTTTTCTAATGAAGAACCAAGAAAGATGCTTGTCTTTGTTGTTTTTAATTACAGCTGATTTTTCAGAAAAAAGCATGAGGGTTCTAATTATTTGTATATGACCTGTTGAGAGCGCTAGACAAATAATATATAAAGTAAATTTGTAAACCAAAGCCCTTACCGTCAAAGTGTTCAGGTTGTACATGAATGCCCCACCTTTACAATTATTGTTGTGCTCTCTTGTTTCCCAACATAATTACTTGGCAGAACTCTGCTCAAAATACAAAATGGTTATTAGCTAATATGGTTGATAACCATTATCCATTTATTTATATGAAATAGCATTCATACCACTCCATATTTTTCTTCCATGTTTCTTATTTTTGTATTCAATTGTTTGAATATAGGGAAATATGCATATGGCATAAGAATAATCTCATGCTAAATTCTCTATGCACAAAAATATTAGTGCATAGCTGTAATAGCAGTATGATTAGATTAATGTGGTACATTTCATTGTGATGTTTTTTTATATACCAATTCTTGTTGATAGTAAGAGATAAAATTGAACCGGTGAAGCATAATCAAAAGGCTGTAAGGTGAGCAATATCAAACTAACAAAGATGAAAGAAAGTTTTACAGAGATAGCTAGCCAGCATATAACTTCTCAATTTAGAATTCTGAAAGGTTTTCGTCTTATAAATATTTATTATCCACGAGTCTAGATTTACCTTGTTGCAGAAGACAATCATTGAGTGTATGTGATTTATAAGTCTTCAACAAACAATTCTTGAATTCACTCATTCTGCATAGCTTTTAAAATTGGTTGAAAACAAGGACTGTACACTGAGAAAAAGACATATTTGCCAGGCTGCAGTGAAGAAACGCCATATGTCATTCATTGACTGAATATTTTATTCAATATGTCAGGCAAACAAATCCAAAATCAACAAGCAACAGATCTTTTTTAATTATTCAGAGCATGTAATAGTTTTACTTGTGGGTGGAAGCAGCAATAACCCAAGGAAAACAACTACACACTGTAAAAAATGTTGGTTTTAGTCCAATTGGTTTTCTTAAAAAAATCAACAATTGGGATTCTTCAGTTTATTTCATATGATTAAATATAGTTTGAGTGTTTAAATGCTTCAGTGCAATCAAAATGTGAAGTTATACACCACAGCAAAATTTTAAAACAGGAAAAGAAAATAATACAGGTCAATGTATCTCTAAAACATTATTTTAAGTTGTTTAAATTTAAGGAAGCACTAAAAAATAAGTGGAAGGAGATTCTTTCTTGGGTCTATGATAGAGTAGCTTGTAGTCAGCAAATGTGTGTGCCAAGATAACTAGGAAAAGTGTAAAAATTAATTTACAAAAAAGGTTTGGTTCAAAGTCATCATACAAATAACAAAGCAATAAAAAAAGGTTTGGTTCAAAGTCATCATACAAATAACAAAGCAATAAACATTAGAGGAGCAAGATACAGTATTTGCAAAAAGGGAGCGCCTAGTGGACAAAAGAAAAAGGCAATCAGTAAAATTCAGAAGATTCTTCATCAAGGAAAAAGTAAATGAAAAACAGAAGTTTTGTAGATTCCAAACAGACAAGAGAAGGAGGCCAGGAAGAGGAATCTCATTAGCTACAGATAACATCCATGTCATGGATATCAGCTGATATATAGAGATATTGAAATTGCTGTGGTTAAAATGCTCAGAAAATGAAGTAACAAGATGTATTTTCTCAACTAGGGAACTTACATGTATTTTTAAAATCCAATAGATTCACTAGCAATAAAAATAATTAAAATGCACAACTTTAATATGAAGTAGATTAAACACAGCCAATGATGATTTTTTTTTTAACTTCAAGTCAATGTTTCTGAATGATAGTAAGGGTGAGAACCCTCCTCATCCATTTGTGCTGAAAAAACTAATCAAATCACACCATGTGTTCATACATATGGCAGAACCCAGTTGTAGTTCTCCCTATTGATGTCATGGACCCACTTTCATTCTTCTGTGTGGCTTTAGCGTCTCCTCTTCCTTTAGTGAGTGTTCTCCCTACTACATAAACGGAATACAACCATCTCCTTAACTGAGTGTGCATTTTCTCTTTCACAGAGAAAATACAGCACTTAAAGGTAAATCATGATCAAATATCCAGAGTCTGCTAATAAGAATAAAAAGAACAGGAAAGATCAAAACAAGGGTAAAGAGATAAAAAAGATTTTCAGAAAATTTGAGCATACTGTCTTTGGGATGTCAAGAGGGGAAGAAGAATAGAAAACTTTGTGAGCAATAGTCTGAAGATATGAGAATTGAAAATATTTCAAAGTAGACAAATTCTTCAAATATTATTTAAAAAGTAGAAAAATTCAAGCAATAAAATTACAATAAAAACAGTATCTGTGACTATGATAGTGCAATCAATTAATATACAAGACAAAGAGAAACAGTTAAATAAACCCAGGCACAAAAGCACACGACAATAAATAAATATGCAGCAAATTTCAAAACAGACAAAGTAATAATTTTCAATATACCAAGATAGCTAATGGATGATATAGAGTATTTCAAATATTGCAAGAGAAATTTAATCTAGATTTCTACTTTCTGAAAATATCCTTCAAGTGCAAAGAGGAAATGAAATATTTGGAGATAGAAAAACAGAAAGAGAGAGAGAGAGAGAAAAAAAGAAAACGATGTCATTAGCTACCAATGTATTTTTTTTTCACAGAGAAATAAATGAATTCAAAGGTGAATCAAAGACAAATTTTTTTCCAACAGGTTAAAGTCAAATAACACTCTAAGTCAGTTGTATACATTATGAAGTATAAGGTAATACTAAAAGAATAGTAAAAGTCATTCCAACAGATTAAAGTCAACACTCTAAGTCAGTTGTATACATTATGAAGTATAAGGTAATACTAAAAGAATAGTAAAAGTCTGAGAATGAGTATGCTAATAAAAATGGGTAAAATAAAAGTATTTGATTAATTTGAACACCTGAAATCCATGAAACTGGTAAGGATAACCATACTTTCCCAAGATTTATGACTCCAACTGCAACTTGGATTAAAGTCAACACTCTAAGTCAGTTGTATACATTATGAAGTATAAGGTAATACTAAAAGAATAGTAAAAGTCTGAGAATGAGTATGCTAATAAAAATGGGTAAAATAAAAGTATTTGATTAATTTGAACACCTGAAATCCATGAAACTGGTAAGGATAACCATACTTTCCCAAGATTTATGACTCCAACTGCAACTTGGAGAGATCAAAACCACTGGCAGTTTGCATAGTTCACTAGAATGACTTGTGATGTGATGGTTCAAAATTGTGAGTTTGCTAAGACCATACATATTAAGAAACTGTGTTTGAGATCTTGAATTCTGACCTTTTTCTGGTCAGCAGTAGCCAGGCACAGCTCTCAAAGGCCACGCAGCTGCAAGTGTAAACACTGACCCTGCACACAGTTTATTCCATGGCTAAGCTGGCCTACAGGTTGCTTCTTAAATGTGTTCTTTTTACTTAAGATGCTTTCAATTTATGCTGAATTTATTAGGACACAACCCCACTGTAAATTGAGAAATATCTGGCCTGGTAACTCCTAGGACCAGAATGAGTCTAATTTCCATAAATGTCACATAATAAACCCCAAATCATTGACCAATCTCACACAATCTCTATCAGAAATTTTCTACTATCTCACTCTGGTGTTCAAAACCTTCTAACTTTAGTCTCTCCAAAGTTGAGTAGAAACTCGGTCCTCCAGTGCAATAGTCTTGACTCCTAATCCCATAGTCTTGAAGAGCCATCCTTTATTTTTTCCATATTTTTATGAGTACATGTTTGCAGTATATAATGTTTGTTTCTAGTGTGGACTTGGCACATGTACATAACACATTTATTTTTACCTCCTTGTATTATTCCCTTCCCTCCATCTCTCCATTCCCTTTTCATTTGAAAAAGATCTATCTCCCTCTTTCTTGCTAATTATATTTTCTTTTACTCCTTATTTATAATCTGTTTCTCATCTAAGAGAAACCCAAAAATATTTAATTTTGTGTGTCCGATTAATTTCAGTTAATATTATGTTCTGAAGCTGTATCCATTTTCCTAAAAGCTTACTTTCTCTATCACAGAGAGGAACTAATTGCAAAACATATAACATGCTATAAAATGTAAAAAGACTGGGGCCTGGGATTTAGCTCAGTGGTTCCGCCGCCTACCTCAAAAGCACAAGGACTTGAGTTCAATCCCAGGTACCAAAACAAAACAAACAAACAAACATATCTATCTATCTATCTCTACATATATATATATATAGAGAGAGAGAGAGAGAAAGAGAGAGAGAGAGAGAGAGAGAGACTGATTTGTTATGAATATAAATAAAATATTCTAAAGAAAATACTAAGAATCTAAATGTAGTGATATTTAAGTAAATAATGATGACTAAACTTGCACTTTCTCCAGAAATGCAAATTTACCAGATTACTTGAAAGTCAGTTCATATGGTTTATCCATTGGTAGGATAAAGGAAAAAAAATATTTGTCATAATTTCACAGTCATTTATGAAAATAAAATTTTAAGTAAGAATAAAAATTCCTTAAAGTAATTCAGGATTAGAAAACAAAACAGATTTGGATTGAGAGAATGTTTTACAGGGGAGAAAGTCACTGAAAAGGTAAATTTTTGAGATGGCCATTGCAGTGAATAATTGAACTTAATTCAAAAGTAAAACTGGAAAATGCTTCAAAATATGCCTATAGGGAAAATAATATTTATATACCATGTTAATCCAGTAAGTAGTTAAAGGTGAATTTCTTGAGGTGTTAATTTGCTGGAATTTCCAAGCCTGCCGAAAGGAATGGCTGGTAGTGCTGCTTTCCAGAAAAACCCTCTCGCCCTTAATGGTGCTGATATTGGATGTTGGAATTGCTATGGACCAGTCAGAAGCTAACAATTGTGAGAAGAGAGCATGCTATTTGCTGGTTGGTTACAATGCTCGAAGGTAAGCAAACAAATAAAACCACTAAACATGTTCCCTAACATCTGGATACAAATATCACTATTACTGACATCAATTCAACACTGAGCTAGGGGTCTAAATCTTTGTAATAAAGCAAAAATAAAATAAAAAGTAAACCATTCTGTCAAAGATCAAAGAAATACCTCTTTACTTCCAGATGATATTGGTTCAGAAGAAAATACTTAAGTATTTATTTCTAAATTTATTATGTGAATTTAATATGATTTCAAGTACAATGTCAGCACTGAAAATTCAGCCATGGGTCCAGAGATAAGCGATTGATTTTGGGGGGTGTGATATATTAAAAATGTCAATACCAGAAAAAACATGTAACTATATTATATATATTTAAAACTCATAAAGGACCTCTGTAAAGATAAAAATATACTAGTACTAGGAAAATTTATGACGTAAATAAATGAAATGAATCCAAGCTAATGGATTGGAGAAATCAAATATAATTAAATATTAATTATCTTCAAACTAATCCTAAAAGTAACTATAATAACAAACAAATCCCAAGCAGCTTGTCTGACTGTGGCTGTAGAGAATGACAGACTATTCTGTAGTTTTTGTGGAAATGTAATGACTAAGAATACCCAGAAAATTTTGATGAAGAGCATACTACAATTTATACTAACAGAAAAGCCAAATATTCTGTACATGTAGTTTGCCATATGAATCAAAAATAATTTTGTGTAATAAAACAGAAAACCTAGGAATTAATGTACACATATACTGACATTTGATTTGTGAAAAACATTCTTCTCAAGTGATTTTGGAAAGAATAATAGTTTTCAAAATTATTCAGGAGAAAGGAAATATTTATGGAAAACAGTGACTCTGGACTGTCATCATCCTAAAATTTTCATATGATATAAATGTTTTGTATCTGGTTCAATATGGTAACCACTGGGAATAAGTGATGGTTGAGAAATTTTTATTGAATATTGTGACAAAGAAACTAAGTTTTAAACTTCAGTATATTTTAATTTAAATAAACTTTGTGCCTCTTACTACCACCTTTTACACTATTGTTTTTGTATAAACCACAAATACATTTAAATTGTATAAATAATAGACATAATTGAGAGCAGAAAAAAGGAACCTATTAAATAAATCAAAGAATAGCTTAATATCTTGGAATGGGTGAATACTAACAAAATAAAATAGTATCAACCAGAAAGATAAGCACTGTTGGAAAAGAATACAATTAACTTAAAAATGATATTTTTACATGACACATCAAAGTGTAACAATCAAAATCAAAGTGTCATAGAAATGACTTCCAATAGATACACTCAACAAATAATACAAATCCAGAAAACATTTTTGAAAAAGAGAATCAAATAAAGATAGGCAAAATGATGAAGTAACACTTCATATTTCAAAAAGTTGATATTAACATGGTCAGTAAACAACCATTTGTTTAACCCCATTTTCTATCATGGAAATATAAAGTAATATTTCTTGCTTTGTAACTGCATATCCATCAAAATGATTGCAACATTAAAAAGGAAGCTGTTTCCACTACATGTAATAAGATGAAGGAAATTGAATATTCATATACTTCATATCATATACAAATCAATTTTAAAAATATCTTGTCTTTCTCTATTAACTGCACTTAATGCATATCTTCCCTATGACATGATAATTCTAATCTTAAATTTCTACAAAAAGTTAACATAGGTAGGAAACAAAGCACATGCACTAGAATGTTAATTAGATCATTCATATTATTCTCAATATAGATATAAATGAAATAGCCATTCAGAGCAAAATTAATGGATTTTGCTATTGTCCAACAATGAACAGTATTAAGAAATTAAAAAGAAAAATATAGCCACATTCAATGATCTGCATGAATCTGAAAGGATAATGTTAAGGAGTAGAAGCAGACACGTAAGAAAATAAAATGTAAAATTCAGTTGATTTACAGTTAAAAAATTGACAAATGAATTCGTGGCGATGACTGCAAGGAGAGTGTCTACTCTGTGTGTGGAACAGTGACTGAGCACATGAGTTCAAGTATTTTGTCAGAGTGTGATTTTATTGGTATGTTTACTTTCAAAAATTCACCGAATCTTTCCTTTATAATTAGACAAAAGTAAAATGCTGTTGAATTTTGCTTAGAAGCAAAAAGGCAATCTGAAAATATAGAAAAATGAATGCTGTAAAAAGCAAATAGCCTGGTATTGAAGGATAAATAGAGCAGTGCTCTTAATAAAAGATTTTTTCTGAGAGAGAATGATTACTTTCTTTAGCTACATACTCTGGATATGGTGGCTTGTTATGTTACAGTATTTTCCCACTTCTCTCTCAGTGATGCCTATAAAATATAAAGCTTCTAGAGCAATGAAATAATTTTTTTCTTGTGAGACAAGAGAAAGGATAGTGGAGATAGTGCACTTGCTTTGGAGCCTAAATTATACTTAAGGATAAGGTACACAAGCTAGAATGAAGATTCAGTGAATATCTCAAAGGCTCAACAAATATTAGCTGAAAGTATATGGAGAAGCAAGTATGTATGAGATATTTATGAGCAAAGAAAGTTTAGGACAGCCTGGTGAAATGTAAGTCATTTCTTTACTGATGTTCACATAGTTGAAGGAATTTGAACTTTGAAGCTCATGATCTCTCTTCAGAGTTTCACTTAGGGCTCAATATTACTCAAATTTTCTCCATAATTGAGTGTGAAATGATTTTAAAGTATCATATCACAGACCTGGAGAATATTGAACCATATGTACCTTAAAATCTATTTTATCTTTATTGATTGGAGATTTATTTATACCTTAGAAATTGTGGTTAACGTTTCCCTTTAACTAATTCCACATGCAATATTACTTCCACTATTCAGCAATTAATTATAATGTTCTCTTATGCTGTCCTGTGTACTGTGAAAACATGCCAATGAATTCCCACTGAAAAACAGCACATTCTCCTGCACATTAATCTGCACTAATATTTATGGTAGAATATGTAGGTTAAAATGGAAAAATGGGCATTTTTAAAGCCTGGGCAATAGGAAATGGGGTGTAGCGTGTTTTGTGAGAGAAAGATGAAAATTGGGACCTGTAAATAATTATTAAGTGACTTAGAAAAATTAAACAGGGATTGACATGGTCAGATTTTCACTTTTAATATATTACTCTGCCAACTGTGAAGAAGATATATTTAAGTGGAGTGACTAAAGTAGTAGAAAACCACTCAGAATGCAGTTGGAATGGAAGAAGTAAGAAACAAGTCTGAACCTAAGAGTGATAGAAATAATGCGCCTGCTTGAGCAAGCTCATAAAATCTTTATGTGGGTATTTTGGTCAGATGAGTCTCAAATAGTCCTTGCCCTTCAGCAGACTTTACATTGCATCAAAATAGCTACAGATGGATTATGTGCACAACTTCCTCCAAGCACTAGCAAAGGGTGTGGTTTTGCAATGATTGCCTTCAAAAAAACGATTTCCTCTGAAGAGGAAAATATTTCATCTTTTTGCTACCATCTGTGATTCCTACCCAAGTGACTGTGAATTTCTTTGTGGGGAAGAGGGCATGTGGGAAGGATGTTGGGGAAATCACACACAGAGCCTGCTACATTGCTCTGAAGATAGCAGTGTAGATGTTTAAAAATATCTTTTTAATCGCAAATGATATTAAGTTCTTCTGAAAGTTTGGCCAATGGTAAGTGTTCTTTATTCACTATTAAACCTCTTATATTAGTAACATCAAATGAATAAAATCAAGATAACATTATATGTATAATTGAAATGTATTTTGTCTCTATTCATCTTTCATATTTCTCAAATTTAAAATTTTTACTCTCAAATTTCTCCTGTGTTAGACTTCTTTTGATCAATGGTGTTTTCTGTACATCAGAAAACTGCATGACTACTTTTTAGTTAAGCAAAACAATTTATATTCTTTGGATCAAAATTCACATTTATAGAATTCCTAAGATAACAAACAACCAAATAATTATTGTTAGATTACATATGTCTACCCACCTAGAATTCCTGATAAATCAGTAGGTAAAAAATGTTTCAATAATCTTTTTTTT